>NW_028281479.1:0-300000 GCF_059751285.1 Brachycentrus maculatus
ACTATACCTAACCTAACCTAACCTAACCTAACCTAACCTAACCTAACCTAACCTACCTAACCTACCTAACCTAACCTAACCTAACCTAACCTAACCTAACCTAACCTAACCTAACCATAACCTAACCTAACCTAACACCTAACCTAACCTAACCTAACCTAACCTAACCTAACCTACCTAACCAACCTAACCTAACCTAACCTAACCTAACCTAACCTAACCCAACCTAACCTAACCTAACCTAACCTAACCTAACCTAACCTAACCTAACCTAACCTAACCTAACCTAACCTAACCTAACCTAACCTAACCTAACCTAACCTAACCTAACCTAACCTAACCTAACCTAACCTAACCTAACCTAACCTAACCTAACCTAACCTAACCTAACCTAACCTAACCTAACCTAACCTAACCTAACCTAACCTAACCTAACCTAACCTAACCTAACCTAACCTAACCTAACCTAACCTAACCTAACCTAACCTAACCTAACCTAACCTAACCTAACCTAACCTAACCTAACCTAACCTAACCTAACCTAACCTAACCTAACCTAACCTAACCTAACCTAACCTAACCTAACCTAACCTAACCTAACCTAACCTAACCTAACCTAACCTAACCTAACCTAACCTAACCTAACCTAACCTAACCTAACCTAACCTAACCTAACCTAACCTAACCTAACCTAACCTAACCTAACCTAACCTAACCTAACCTAACCTAACCTAACCTAACCTAACCTAACCTAACCTAACCTAACCTAACCTAACCTAACCTAACCTAACCTAACCTAACCTAACCTAACCTAACCTAACCTAACCTAACCTAACCTAACCTAACCTAACCTAACCTAACCTAACCTAACCTAACCTAACCTAACCTAACCTAACCTAACCTAACCTAACCTAACCTAACCTAACCTAACCTAACCTAACCTAACCTAACCTAACCTAACCTAACCTAACCTAACCTAACCTAACCTAACCTAACCTAACCTAACCTAACCTAACCTAACCTAACCTAACCTAACCTAACCTAACCTAACCTAACCTAACCTAACCTAACCTAACCTAACCTAACCTAACCTAACCTAACCTAACCTAACCTAACCTAACCTAACCTAACCTAACCTAACCTAACCTAACCTAACCTAACCTAACCTAACCTAACCTAACCTAACCTAACCTAACCTAACCTAACCTAACCTAACCTAACCTAACCTAACCTAACCTAACCTAACCTAACCTAACCTAACCTAACCTAACCTAACCTAACCTAACCTAACCTAACCTAACCTAACCTAACCTAACCTAACCTAACCTAACCTAACCTAACCTAACCTAACCTAACCTAACCTAACCTAACCTAACCTAACCTAACCTAACCTAACCTAACCTAACCTAACCTAACCTAACCTAACCTAACCTAACCTAACCTGTCAAAGGTCAAAGGTCAAAGGTCAAAGGTCAAAGGAAAATATCAATTGACCTTTGTCAAATTTCAAATGTCAAAGATCTCAGAAAATTGTTAAAGGTCAAAGGAAACTGTCAAAGGTCAAAGAAAAAGGTGAAAGAAAAATGTAAAAGGTCAAAGAAAAATGTCAAGGGTCAAAGGAAAAAATGTCAAAGGTAAAAGAAAAATGTAAAAGGTCAAAGAAAAATGTAAAAGGTCAAAGAAAAATGTCAAGGGTCAAAGGAAAAAATGTCAAAGGTAAAAGAAAAATGTAAAAGGTCAAAGAAAAATGTAAAAGGTCAAAGAAAAATGTCAAGGGTCAAAGGAAAAAATGTCAAAGGTAAAAGAAAAATGTCAAAGGTCAAAAAAAAATGTCAAAGGTCAAAGAATATTGTCAGAGGTCACCGAAAAATGTCGAAAGTCAAAGAAAAATGTCAAAGGTCAAAGAATTTTGTCAAAGGTCAACGGAAAATGTCAAAAGTCAAAGAAAAATGTCAAGGGTCAAAGGAAAAAATGTCAAAGATAAAAGAAAAATGTCAAAGGTCAGCAAAAAAATGTCAAAGGTCAAAGAATATTGTCAGAGGTCTCCGAAAAATGTCGAAGGTCAAAGAAAAATGTCAAAGGTCAAAGAATTTTGTCAAAGGTCAACGGAAAATGTCAAAAGTCAAAGAAAAATGTCAAGGGTCAAAGGAAAATGTCAATGGTCAAAGAAAAATGTCTAGGGTAAAAGGAAAATGTCAAAGGTCAAAGAAAAATGTCTACTAGGGTCAAAGGAAAATGTCAAAGGTCAAAGAAAAATGTCAAAGGTCAAAGAAAAATGTCGAAGGTAAAAGAAAAATGTCAAAGGTCAAAAAAAAATGTCAAAGGTCAAAGAATATTGTCAGAGGTCACCGAAAAATGTCGAAAGTCAAAGAAAAATGTCAAAGGTCAAAGAATATTGTCAGAGGTCACCGAAAAATGTCAAAGGTCAAAGAATATTGTCAAAGGTCAAAGAATATTGTCAAAGGTCAACGGAAAATGTCAAAGGTAAAAGGAAAATGTCGAAGGTCAAAGGGCCAAGATCAAAGGGCAAAGAGCAAAAATCAAAGTGCAAAGATCAAAAAGAAGCTCAGATTTTTTAAGTTGAAATGTCTAAGTTTCGCAAAGGCGAATGCCAAAAAAGATTAAATTAAATTATTTACATAAGAACTTACGTAAACACGAAATTTGTCAAAAATCAAACAGAAAATATCAATAAATAAACAGCAAGAAGAAACTCAACAGAACTCTTATCTTGTACGCAAAGAATAAACTAAATAAACTAAATTAAGTAGCAAAAAATGAACGAAGAACAAAAAAATAATTAAATGAATTAAACATACCATTTTATGAAGATATTTTGTCACCTGTAGACGAATAGTCGGAAACTCCGTATCGATGTATGGTAGAAGAAATCTGCTTTCTGCTTTCTACTGGCATACAGGTGGCGGTAGTGTGCCTGAAATGAACAAGTGAGAAGAATTCATTATTTTTTACTATTGTCGTTGATCGAAAAACATATGATTTTATAGTCTATGGAGAAATATGCGTGTGTGATTGGAGGACTCGAAAAGGCGAGGGAGAAGGAAAGTAGAAGACTTGTCCTGTAAGGGGAAACGTCAGGGACTTATAAAAAAAAAAAAAAAAAAAAAAAACATGGGATCATTTTGTTATTGCTTTGTTGCTGTTGCTGTTATTGTTATTTAATTGGTATGTACGTAAGCCGATGTGTGATGATATATATTAATAAGCATGCTTATTAATATATTATTTATGCGTGTAGGCTTGATGATATTTTTCATGTTGTGTTCGTCGCAGACAAGTACAAATTCAGAGGTAAATGATGATTAATTTTTCAAGCAACTGATATATCCATACGTAAATAGTACCGTTAGGTATATAAATCAAAATGAACTCATTATAATTGTACATAATGTGGAGGTACGGGTAAAAAGGTCAAAACAACGTGCCAAGACTTGCAAAATTTACTTGCCTTTTAACAATACTTGTTTTGCTCAAGACCGTTTTGCTGCTGACTTCATTTGTGTTTATCGATGTCACTGACAGTTCCCTTTGACGCGTTGTTTTCTCCGCATGTCGATTTCTAAATAAGATTTATAATAAAGTTTTATTAATACATTGAATAAAAATAGGAAGAGTAGATTTCTAACAATAATACATCCGTCGTCTCTCAATATTCGTTTTCATAATTTCCAATCAACTTGGACGTTTCAGAAAATGACAACCTCAAAACTTCCAAAGATTGTTTGCACAGAACAAATATCTCGATAATATTATATCCTCGCAACATTGCTGTTCCCGTGAACACACGTTCCCGTTCCCGTGATGATCGAATCAAATCACTTGAACAATCCCCCGATCCCAATCTTAAAAGATATAAAAATATCCAGCTCATGCTCAGCAGATAACCTCAACGTGAACGTCCACGTTTACGTGTGCAAATGTGTGTGTTCAAATGTGTGCAAATGTATGTTCTCGTATAATAGCACGTGTGCTTGTACGTGTAAATGAACGTGTTAATGCTCGTGTAAATGCACGTGTAAATGTACGTGTAAAGTTCAAAGGTTAAAGTTCAAGTGTCAAAGTTCAAAGGTCAAAGCTCAGTGCTCAAAGGCCAAGTTCAAAGGTCAAAGTTCAATGGCATAGTTCAAAGTTCAAGTGTCAAAGTTCAAAGGTCAAAGCTCAGTGTTCAAAGGCCAAGTTCAAAGGTCAAAGTTCAATGGCATAGTTTAAAGTTCAGAGTTCAAAGGTCAAAGTTCAAAGGTCAAAGTTCGAAGGTCAAAGTTCAAAGGTCAACGTTCAAAAATCAAAGTTCAAAGGCAACGTTCAAAGAACGTTGACATTTGAACGCTGCCTTTGAACTTTGACCTTTGAATTTTGACTTTTGAACTTTGACCTTTGACACTCAAGTGTTTAACACTTTACCTTTGAACTTTGACCTTTGTTCAAAGGCCAAAGTTCAAAGATCAAAGTTCAATGGCAAAGTTCAAAGGTCAAAGTTCAAAAGTCAAATTTCAAAGGTCAAAGTTCAATGGCAAATTTCAAAGGTTCACCAGCCAAAATTCAAAGGTCAAAGTTCAAAAATCAAAAATTCAAAGGTCAAAATTCAAAGGCAACGTTCAAAAGTCAACGTTCAAAATTCACAGGTCAAAGGTCGAATAACCAATGTCAAAATGCTATAAATATAACGTGATGTCACACTTGTTTCTCTTGTAAAGTTAAAATTGCACGTGTGCGTCCACGTGAAATTGGCCGTGAACTTGCACGTGTATTTGCACGGATAATTGCACGTGTAATTGAACGTGTAAATGAACGTGTAAATGCACGTGTAAATGCACGTGTAAACGCACGTGTAAATGCACGATTAATTGCACGTGTAATTGTACGTGTTTTCGTACGTGTGATTGCACCTGTAATTACACATGTAAACGCTTGTATAATTATGCACGTGTAAATGCACGAGTAAATATACGTGTAATTGCATGTGTAAATGCACGTGTATTTGCACGTATAATTGCACGTGTAATTACACGTGTATTTGCACGTGTTAGTGCACGTGTATTTGCACGTGTAATTACACGTGTATTTGCACGTGTTAGTGCATGTATGTTTATTGCACTTGTTTTTTCACGTGAATTACACATGTTATTTGCACGTGTTTTTGTACGTGCTTTACACGTGTATTTGCACGTGTGATTGCACGTGTAAACGCACGTTTATTTGCACGAGTAAATGCACGTGTAAATACACGTGTAAATGCATGTGTAAGTACACTTGTAAATGCACATGTGATTGCACGTGTAAATTCACGTGTATTTGCACATGTTTTTGTACGTGTAATTGCACCTGTAATTGCACGTGTAATTGCTCGTGTAATTGCACGTGTCATTGCACGTGTTTTTACACGTGTACTTGCAAGTGTTATTGCAAGTGTAATTGCACGTGTAAATGCACGTGCGATTACAAGTGCGTTATACTTACACGTATAAATGTTATACTTACACGTGTAAATGCACGTGTATTTGCATGTGTATTTGCATGTGTATTTGCACATGTATTGCACGTGTAAATGCAATGTACGTGAAAATGCACGTGTAATTGCACGTGTTTTTGTACGTAATTGCACCTGTAAATGCACGTGTAATTGCTCATGTACTTGCACGTGTAATCGCACATGTAATTGCACGTGTAATCGCACGTGTAATCGCACGTGTAATCGTCTGTAATTTCGCGTGTAATTGCACTCACTGACAGTTTGACGCGTTTTTTGTTATCAGCTTGAATTAATCTTAAAAGCTTTGCAAGTTTAAAATTGATATTTCAAATTAAAATTAAAACCCGATATCTAAAAAAGATCCGTCGTTTCCGATATTCAAGAATATCAAGGATGGTAAATAATGGTATTTCCTATCAACTTAGACATTTCGGAAAATAACCTCAACCACCTCAACCACCGGAAGAAGAAGTGTGTACTTGCACGTGTACTTGCACGTATAATTGCACGTGCACTTGCACGTGTAAGCAGTTACACGTGGTATTTATAAAAAAAAAAATACACGTGCAATTACATGTGCTATTTCTCAACAAAAAACGAACTTTGACTTTTGAAGTTTTTGACCTTTGAACCTTGACACTTTAACATTGACCTTTGAACTTCGACCTTTTAACTTGATCATTGAACTTAGCCGTTTGAACTTAAGTTCAAACTAAGTCCGGACGGATGAACACAGAGATGAACACTAAAATGAACACGGAGATGAAGACAGAGATGAAGACGGAGATGAACACGCTATGAAGACGGAGACGGAGATGAAGACGGAGATGGAGATGAAGACGAAAACGAGGATAAAAACGGAGATAAACACGGAGATAAACACCGAGATGAACACGGAGATGAACACAGAGATGAACATGGAGATGAACATGGAGATGAACATGGAGATGAACATGGAGATGAAAACTGAGATAAACACGGAGATGAACACCAAGATGAACACGGAGATGAAGACAGAGATGAACACGGAGATGAACACGCTATGAAGACGGAAACGGAGATGAAAACGGAGATGAACACGGAGATGAACACCGAGATGAACACAAAGATGAACACCAAGATGAACACGGAGATGAAGACAGAGATGAACACGGAGATAAACATGGAGATGAAAACGGAGATGAACACGGAGATGAAAACGAAGATGAAAACGGAGATGAACACCAAGATGAACACGGAGATGAAAACGGAGATGAACACGGAGATGAACACGGAGATGAACACCGAGATGAACACGGAGATGAACACGCAGATGAACACGGAGATGAACACGGAGATGAACACGGAGATGAACACGGAGATGAACACGGAGATGAACACGGAGATGAACACCGAGATGAACACTGAGATGAACACGGAGATAAACATGGAGATGAAAACGGAGATGAACACGGAGATGAAAACGAAGATGATCACGGAGATGAACACGGAGATGAACACCGAGATGAACACAGAGATGAATACCAAGATGAACACGGAGATGAACACGGAGATGAACACGCAGATGAACATGGAGATGAACACGCTATGAAGACAGAAACGGAGATGAAAACGGAGATGAACACGGAGATGAACACAGAGATGAACACGGAGATGAACACGGAGATGAACACCGAGATGAACACGGAGATGAACACCGAGATGAACACTGAGATGAACATGGAGATGAACACGGAGATGAACACGGAGATGAACACGGAGATGAACACGGAGATGAACACGGAGATGAACACGGAGACGAACACGGAGATGAACACCGAGATGAACACGGAAACGGAGATGAAAACGAAGATGAACACGGAGATGAACACGGAGATGAACACCGAGATGAACACGGAGATGAATACCAAGATGAACACGGAGATGAACACGGAGATGAACACGCAGATGAACACGGAGATGAACACGGAGATGAACACCGAGATGAACACCAAGATGAACACGGAGATGAAAACGGAGATGAACACGGAGATGAAGACAGAGATGAACACGGAGATGAACACGCTATGAAGACGGAAACACGGAGATGAACACCGAGATGAACACGGAGATGAACACCGAGATGAACACTGAGATGAACACGGAGATAAACACGGAGATGAAAACGGAGATGAACACGGAGATGAAAACGAAGATGATCACGGAGATGAACACGGAGATGAACACGGAGATGAACACCGAGATGAACACGGAGATGAACACCAAGATGAACACGGAGATGAACACGGAGATGAACACGCAGATGAACACGGAGATGAACACGGAGATGAACACCGAGATGAACACCAAGATGAACACGGAGATGAACACGGAGATGAACACGGAGATGAACACGGAGATGAACACGGAGATGAACACGGAGACGAACACGGAGATGAACACCGAGATGAACACGGAAACGGAGATGAAAACGAAGATGAACACGGAGATGAACACGGAGATGAACACCGAGATGAACACGGAGATGAATACCAAGATGAACACGGAGATGAACACGGAGATGAACACGCAGATGAACACGGAGATGAACACGGAGATGAACACCGAGATGAACACCAAGATGAACACGGAGTTGAAAACGGAGATGAACACGGAGATGAAGACAGAGATGAACACGGAGATGAACACGCTATGAAGACGGAAACACGGAGATGAACACCGAGATGAACACGGAGATGAACACCGAGATGAACACTGAGATGAACACGGAGATAAACACGGAGATGAAAACGGAGATGAACACGGAGATGAAAACGAAGATGATCACGGAGATGAACACGGAGATGAACACGGAGATGAACACCGAGATGAACACGGAGATGAACACCAAGATGAACACGGAGATGAACACGGAGATGAACACGCAGATGAACACGGAGATGAACACGGAGATGAACACCGAGATGAACACCAAGATGAACACGGAGATGAACACGGAGATGAACACGGAGATGAACACGGAGATGAACACGGAGATGAACACGGAGACGAACACGGAGATGAACACCGAGATGAACACGGAAACGGAGATGAAAACGAAGATGAACACGGAGATGAACACGGAGATGAACACCGAGATGAACACGGAGATGAATACCAAGATGAACACGGAGATGAACACGGAGATGAACACGCAGATGAACACGGAGATGAACACGGAGATGAACACCGAGATGAACACCAAGATGAACACGGAGATGAAAACGGAGATGAACACGGAGATGAAGACAGAGATGAACACGGAGATGAACACGCTATGAAGACGGAAACACGGAGATGAACACCGAGATGAACACGGAGATGAACACGCTATGAAGACGGAAACGGAGATGAACACCGAGATGAACACGGAGATGAACACGGAGATGAACACGGAGATGAACACGGAGATGAACACGGAGATGAACACGGAGATGAACACGGAGATGAACACGCTATGAAGACGGAAACGGAGATGAAAACGGAGATGAACACGGATATGAACACGGCGATGAACACGGAGATGAACACGGAGATGAAAACCGAGATGAACACGGAGATGAACACCAAGATGAACACGGAGATGATAACGGAGATGAACACGGAGATGAACACGCAGATGAACACGGAGATGAACACGGAGATGAACACGGAGATGAACACGGAGACGAACACGGAGATGAACACCGAGATGAACACGGAAACGGAGATGAAAACGGAGATGAATACGGAGATGAAGACAGAGATGAACACGGAGATGAACACGCTATGAAGACGGAAACACGGAGATGAACACCGAGATGAACACGGAGATGAACACGGAGATGATAACGGAGATGAACACGGAGATGAAAATGAAGATGAACACGGAGATGAACTCCAAGATGAACACGGAGATGAAAACGGAGATGAACACGGAGATGAACACGGAGATGAACACCGAGATGAACACGGAGATGAACACGGAGATGATAACGGAGATGAACACGGAGATGAACATGGAGATGAACACGCTATGAAGACAGAAACGGAGATGAAAACGGAGATGAACACGGAGATGAACACAGAGATGAACACGGAGATGAACACGGAGATGAACACGGAGATGAACACGGAGATGAACACCGAGATGAACACTGAGATGAACACGGAGATGAACATGGAGATGAAAACGGAGATGAACACGGAGATGAAAACGAAGATGAACACGGAGATGAACACGGAGATGAACACAAAGATGAACACGGAGATGAAGACAGAGATGAACACGGAGATGAACACAAAGATGAACACGGAGATGAACACAGAGATGAACACGGAGATGAACACGGAGATGAACACCAAGATGAACACGGAGATGAAAACGGAGATGAACACGGAGATGAACACGGAGATGAACACCGAGATGAACACGGAGATGAACACGGAGATGATAACGGAGATGAACACGGAGATGATAACGGAGATGAACACGGAGATGAACATGGAGATGAACACGCTATGAAGACAGAAACGGAGATGAAAACGGAGATGAACACGGAGATGAACACGGAGATGAACACGGAGACGAACACGGAGATGAACACCGAGATGAACACGGAAACGGAGATGAAAACGAAGATGAACACGGAGATGAACACGGAGATGAACACAAAGATGAACACGGAGATGAAGACAGAGATGAACACGGAGATGAACACCGAGATGAACACGGAGATGAACACCAAGATGAACACGGAGATGAACACGGAGATGAACACGGAGATGAACACGCAGATGAACACGGAGATGAACACGGAGATGAACACGGAGATGAACACGGAGACGAACACGGAGATGAACACCGAGATGAACACGGAAACGGAGATGAAAACGGAGATGAATACGGAGATGAAGACAGAGATGAACACGGAGATGAACACGGAGATGAACACGGAGATGAACACGGAGATGAACACGGAGATGAACACGCAGATAAACACGGAGATGAACACCGAGATGAAGACGGAGATGAACACGGAGATGAACATGGAGATGAACACGGAGATGAAGACGGAGATGAAGACGGAGATGAAGACGGAGATGAAGATGAACACGTAGATGAGCACGGAGATGAACACGGAGATGAACACTGAGATGAACACGGAGATGAACACGGAAATGGACATGGAGGTGAAGACGAAGATGAAGTCGGAGATGAACACGGAAATGAACATGGAGGTGAAGACGAAGATGAAGTCGGAGATGAAAATGGAGACGGAGATGAAGATGAATACGGAGATGAGCACGGAGATGAGCACGGAGATGAAGACAGAGATGAAGATGATAACGGAGATGAACGCGGAGATGAACACGGAGATGAGCACGGAGATGAAGACGGAGATAAAGACGGAGATGAAGATGAACACGGATATGAAGACAGAGATGAAGATGGAGATGAACACGGAGATGAACATCGAGATCATTGATCTGATGATCTGAGATCTGATGATCGGAGATGAACACGGAGATGAACACGGAGATGAAAATGGAGATGAAGATGGAGATGAACTCGTAGATAAACACGGAAATGAAGACGGTTATGGAGATTAACACCGAGATGAAAACGGAGATGACGACGGAGATGAACACGTAGATGAACATGGAGATGAACACGGAAACGGAGATGAATACTGAGATGAAAACGGAGATGATGACGGAGATGAAAACGAAGATGAACACGGAGATGAACATGGAGATGAACACGCTATGAAGACAGAAACGGAGATGAAAACGGAGATGAACACGGAGATGAACACAGAGATGAACACGGAGATGAACACGGAGATGAACACGGAGATGAACACGGAGATGAACACCGAGATGAACACTGAGATGAACACGGAGATGAACATGGAGATGAAAACGGAGATGAACACGGAGATGAAAACGAAGATGAACACGGAGATGAACACGGAGATGAACACAAAGATGAACACGGAGATGAAGACAGAGATGAACACGGAGATGAACACAAAGATGAACACGGAGATGAACACAGAGATGAACACGGAGATGAACACGGAGATGAACACCAAGATGAACACGGAGATGAAAACGGAGATGAACACGGAGATGAACACGGAGATGAACACCGAGATGAACACGGAGATGAACACGGAGATGATAACGGAGATGAACACGGAGATGATAACGGAGATGAACACGGAGATGATAACGGAGATGAACACGCTATGAAGACAGAAACGGAGATGAAAACGGAGATGAACACGGAGATGAACACAGAGATGAACACGGAGATGAACACGGAGATGAACACCGAGATGAACACGGAGATGAACACCGAGATGAACACTGAGATGAACATGGAGATGAACACGGAGATGAAAACGGAGATGAACACGGAGATGAAAACGAAGATGAACACGGAGATGAACACGGAGATGAACACAAAGATGAACACGGAGATGAAGACAGAGATGAACACGGAGATGAACACAAAGATGAACACGGAGATGAACACGGAGATGAACACGGAGATGAACACGGAGATGAACACGGAGATGAACACGGAGATGAACACGGAGATGAACACGCAGATAAACACGGAGATGAACACTGAGATGAAGACGGAGATGAACACGGAGATGAACATGGAGATGAACACGGAGATGAAGACGGAGATGAAGACGGAGATGAAGACGGAGATGAAGATGAACACGTAGATGAGCACGGAGATGAACACGGAGATGAACACTGAGATGAACACGGAGATGAACACGGAAATGAACATGGAGGTGAAGACGAAGATGAAGTCGGAGATGAACACGGAAATGAACATGGAGGTGAAGACGAAGATGAAGTCGGAGATGAAAATGGAGACGGAGATGAAGATGAATACGGAGATGAGCACGGAGATGAGCACGGAGATGAAGACAGAGATGAAGATGATAACGGAGATGAACGCGGAGATGAACACGGAGATGAGCACGGAGATGAAGACGGAGATAAAGACGGAGATGAAGATGAACACGGAGATGAAGACAGAGATGAAGATGGAGATGAACACGGAGATGAACATCGAGATCATTGATCTGATGATCTGAGATCTGATGATCGGAGATGAACACGGAGATGAACACGGAGATGAAAATGGAGATGAAGATGGAGATGAACTCGTAGATAAACACGGAAATGAAGACGGTTATGGAGATTAACACCGAGATGAAAACGGAGATGACGACGGAGATGAACACGTAGATGAACATGGAGATGAACACGGAAACGGAGATGAATACTGAGATGAAAACGGAGATGATGACGGAGATGAACACGTAGATGAACATGGAGATGATCACGGAAATGAACACGGAGATGGAGACGGAGATGAAGACGGAGATGGAGATGAAGATGGAGATGAAGATAAAGAAGACGATGAAGATGAAGAGGATGATGATGACGCAGATGAAGACGATGATGAAGACGATGATGAAGACGGGGATGGAGACGGAGGTGAAGACGGAGATGAAGATGGAGATGGAGATGAAAATGGAGATAGAAGATGAATTGAACATTAAGATAATTGAAGATGAAGACGATGATGTAGACGGAGATGAAGTAGTGAGTGAGATGAGATAGTCAAGTACTAGAACATTGTGATCACTTAAAGCGTCATATTTATTTGATATTACACAAATATTCTCACTATTATTAATATTTTTAATATTATTAGTATTTATTTAATATTACCCTGGGCTGGTCCCTGAAGCGCAGGAGTGATCACCTTACCTTCATGTAAGTATTGATCAAGATGCAGTGCATAAAGGTAGGTGTTAGCTAGTTGCTCTTGTGCTAGGCACTTAATACTTCTAATAAATACAGTCGAACTCGGTTAAAACGAGGATGAAAGGACCGACTGATTTTGCTTGTTATAATTTTTCCTCGTTATGTCAGAGAATGTTTTTTTTTAAATACCTATCACATGAAGTTTTTTATCTGGAACGGTCACATTACACAATATGTCACAATTGAAACAAAATTCATACAATTCACCTATTACACACGTCATATTTTTCTGTCAATCCAGTTTTCCTATAAAAATGGAAAATCTTGTGCTGCTTCAGCACAAACCATTGCAGCAGTTCGATTAAAATTTGTACGATCACAGTTCCCAGAGGGTTTTTTTTAATCTGTGATGTTTTTTAATGCAGATAAAAATACAATATTCACACTGAGAATGAAGAAGACTTTTTAAAAACTTCAATTTTAATTTCTACCTGTTCACGAGAGACTTTTTCTTATTAGTACATTTGTTGATAATTCGAGGGTTTGTTTTTAACTGACCTGCTCTAGAATTGATTTGACATTCCCCACCTCGTAGTGTTTAATATGCAATGTCCATAGTAAGCATAGAACATACAAAATATGGAAGCTATCGTAAAAATCCCCGAAACAAGCATGACGTTCAATAACTATATAATAAGTTATTGTAACAAAGTTGGTCCTTACAGACATGACAAAGCTTGCAATTTGCAACATGCAATTCAAAAACCCATATGCGTGAAACCTTTTTTTACTGTCGGTGACAACACCAAATTAGTAATTAAGAGTCATAAACGTAATCCGATCCCGGCGGCAACGGTCCCGATCAATTGCCCGATTGAATTTTATTGCTTAAGGTCGAAAATGTTTTAAAGCATTCAAATATTTTCAACATTTAAAAAAAGAGCAAATATCTTTTTGCTCCCTATAGCCGAGAAGTTCCTCGTTATAACCGTGAATAAATGTATGGAGAAAATCAGAAACCAAAATGTCAACGAATGTTTCCTCGCTATAACCGTGGTCGTAATAACCGAGTTTGACTGTATACGATAAAAAATGCTCACTGTTCGCGGTATTTATTTGGAAAAGACCTGGCAACCCTGCGTACAAGTCACCTTCGACGGTATACCGATCCCCGCAAAGTCGCTGATGAGCTTATCTATACGGTTTAGTTCTCTGCTTCAAAAAAATTCGCAACATCTCCGAGTCCGACGTAATGTTGACATTTGAATGATTACGGCTCGGATAAACAAAAAACGAACGCAAATATCCAACTATGATAGGAGACTCGTCAGTTGCCGGGAGCCGCAGCCGGGAGGATGTCGGACGGCCGATGCGGCGACGCCGACGCGATGCATGTCTGTTCTTGTTCCGATTCGGAACAAGCACGGACAAACATCACCTCCAGAGTTAATTTCTGAATTGCAATGAAGATATTTATTGGTTTACAAATTTTTACTACTTTTTATTTAGTTTGGTGTGTATCACCCTCTTCTCCTTCTAGATACCTAGTTCGATTTGCCGCATAATTTACTACTTAATTTACTAGCGAATTGAAATCGTTTTTACTCTAATTTAGCCGGTGATCGAGAAAATTGAAAATTCAATAAGGACATACGGAGAACTGTCAAAATCAGTTATAATAGCTACATATGATTTGAACTGTGAGAAAAAAAAACTCAATATTCGTTAATATTATTGACTGTAGGCATTGTACTTATGAATTAATGGCTACACAATAAAGATAATCATCAAACATGAATGATTTAAATTTCATGAGCACATAACGGAATTATGTAGGAGCAATGAGGATTATTTTCTCGTACTGCTGGAGTTGCAACTAAAATGACTTGGATGTCACCTTTGAAGTATATGTCACGTAACACGTGCTGATGAAATTTAAAATCTGCGGATAAATGTAAGATTAGCATTTAATGACGTTCTATAGAAACCAACATGCGTGGTATTTTATTCAGTTTTAGATGAATAAGTTTATACCACACATAGATTGGATCAAACGCCGAACAACGAAGTCGGAGCTTAGCTAGTGTCCGTATGCCGCGTGCGACATGCGACTGAAATTTCACACATGGAAAGTCTTTGTTTCACACCGACAGTTTTACAAAAAATCAGATGTTTAAATCAATTTTTGGATCAACACAAAATACAATAATAATAATAGGAATAAACAACACATATATATTTGTTTTTAATTAAATTATTATAATCACAAAATACACATGGGTATCTTATAAACAATTATTTGTAATCAATTCTGTTACGGACAGATCGCACACCCCGTGCGGCGGCCCTGAAAAAGAGTTCCAGGCGCCTGGCGGCGAGCGAAACGGTCGCCCGTCGGAATGCGGCCCGAAGAAGGGCCTCTATGGATTCTACCGATTTCTCATGTATTTACAGAATGTGTTAGATATAAGAAAGAATAAGACAATGTTAATACATAAATGCGCCTAGATGTTAAGTTGTATAAATAGATTACTGATATAGATTACTGATAAAATAAACTTGTAAATTGTAATGTAATAACGAACTGTTGGAACGGCACCGGTACGGTATGAAAGTGTAGCCCGTCCGGTGCCCATTAGAGAGAGACAGAGATATGGCTGTCTCTCTCCCCCGGCCGCTGATTGGCTGTACTTTCCCACTGTCGGGCGGTACGCGATCACGGCCGGGTATATAGAGGGCGCATTTTGAGAGAATAAACTAGTTCTGGTGTGACTGTTGAAACCTGTGTTTCATTTCTCCGCTCCCGCTCCTTGGACTACTCGCCGCGCCGCCAGCCTGGACCGCTTCGCCTCATTATACCGATTCACGGACCAGTTTCGGAAAGCCCTTATCAGGGCTATTGAGGTTGACTTGTCGGTTCAGTGCCCGCTCTTCCCGGCTCATACATCCATTCACCTCCGTCCGTATCCAGCTTACTCGGTAACTCGGTACGGCGGGGCCGTCTGGAACGTCACCCCTTACAACGGTGGCATAGTTGGGAGATTCCGAAGAAGGCCAGGCGTGTACATTTTTGAGAGTCATCGCACGTAACCCACGCCGGTTACATTTTGGTCCTTCGAGCCGGATCCTTCAACGCAGTCTCCAGCTACGATGCCTGCATCCCTGAGGTCGGGACGCAACGTCGCCATGGAGCCCGAAGAGCAGCGCCGTGAGGAGGATCGGGACTCGGTCAGTTCAGTCCGAACTGATGCGAGTAGCGACTTGCGCCGCCAGATGGCGGAGCTAGCCGCCAGCAACGAGAGGCAGTTCCAGCAACTCCGTGAGCTCCTGTCACAGTGGACAGCAGCTAACGTAAGCTCCCCAGGGGGGGAGGTTATCGCGGGTGGCGTCACAGTTTCGGCGCCCCGCACGGAAAGACTCATGGAGGAGTCACGACCGGGTGTCGAACAATCCACCCACCTACGAACGCGGCAAGACGACGCCGCCAATCAGCCCAGAAGGGAATTCAGGACATCGGCCGCAGCTCTACCGGTTCCGGTGTTGGATCCGGAACCTACGCGATTCGCTGGGGAATCGCGGGACGAACTGACCGGCCACAGAGGAGAAGCGCCCGGGGGATATGGCCCGGCGCCTACTGGCAACGCGGAGCCGAGGCGTATGGAAACCTCTGGCTTGCGTTGGCGCGCACCGGACGAACGCGATCGCTACCCGGTACGCGAATGGGTCGACAGAGCTCGACCGGACGAACGGCACCGCAGAGATGACGGAAGAGGAATCTACGCGGAGCCCTCACCCCGAGGCGGGGACTACTTTCGATGGTCGGGGCAGCCGCCGGAGTTGCCTAAGTTCAGCGGAGACCCGAGGGAATGGCGCCGCTTCAACGCGGCATATCTCCAATCTACTGAGAGATGGGGGATAGGGGACGCTGACAACATCGGAAGATTGGCGCGCGCACTGGAAGGGCGTGCGCGTCACATGGTAGCAGGCCTGCTACTGTATCCGCGCAACGTGTCGGAAATATTGCGGACGCTGGAGGACGCCTTCGGCAGCCCGACACTCATCATCGCGCAGATACTGGAAGACGCCCGGAGGATGCCGAGTCTCGCCGACCACCCCGCGGATGAAGCAGTCGTGGATTTTGCGGTTTCGATACGCAACGTCATCACCACCGTGGACGGGATGGACGCTTGCTATCTCGACAACCCGCAGCTGCTAGCGGAGATGGTTGCCAAGATGCCGACGCAACTCCGGTGGGATTGGTTCCGCGATCGCCGCCGCGAAACGAGGAGCAGTATCTACGATCTCGCCGCTTGGCTTGACGAGATCACCGCCGGCATCACGCGCCACGGAGGTCTGTTCAGAATGGTGGCGAGGAACAGAGACAAGGAGCGCGCGGGTCAGCGCGACAAGTGCGCCGAGCCCGCCCGCCGCGAGAACGCTCGACGCGTCGAGCCGAGGTATCACGTGTTTGCGACGCGCGACACAACAAGTGATAAGGAATGCGTATTTTGTAAGGCCAACGGGCATAACATACGCCGATGCAAACGGTTCGAGAAGAAAACCGTGGATGACCGCTGGGACTTTGTGCGGTCGTCCAAACTGTGTTACCAGTGTTTGGAATCAGGGCACAAGGTGCCAAATTGTGAAGCGAGAAGTTGTGATGTATGCGGAAAACACCACAATAGGATCCTGCACTCCTTCCGCACGGACAGTGTTGTGGAAGATGAAAGTGAGGACGCTGTGGACAGTGCGCAGGTGCTGTGGACAAATGACTGTGAGGTCCCGGTCACATTCAAAGTGCTGCCGGTTACTTTGAAGGGACCGCGGGGGACCGCAAAAGTGTTCGCCTTGTTGGACGAGGCTGCGTCTGTGACCCTCCTCGAGGAGGGTGTCGCCCGCGCGATAGGTGCTACGGGGATAGCAAGGAATCTGACGATCAAAGGCGCGTGTGGACGAGGCAACACATACAGGTCACAGCGTGTAACGGTGACTTTGGAAAATGAACAAAACGGGGAATTCGAGATCAGGGCGAGGACCATTAAGGACTTGGATCTTGTTCGTGAAGGTGGCACGCTCGCGCAGACCGGAGGCGTTATCAAGCCGCAGTTGCTTATCGGCCTCGACAACGCGTCTCTAATGTTCCCGATCGACACCCCAGTGCTTCAAAGGAACGGTCAGCTGACTATAGTGACCGCACTGGGACCGGTCACGTACGGACGCACCAATGTGAAGGGGAATGACTCCGCGGACGGAGTACTACAGGCGCAAATGTGCGCAATCGACTCCTTGGGAGTATCAAAGGAAAGAAGCCGCGCGGCGAATACGCGTGCAAGAACAGCAAAGGCTACCACGCAGCAACCGCCTAATCATGGGAAGGCGGGGTCGCTGCGGGCTCGAGACGATTTGCCGCCTTATACGGTTCCGACGGAAAATCCGGAACTAAGGCGACTCACGGAGGGGTCGCGGCCTGAGGGCCCGGAAATTCATACGGTTCCGACGGAAAGTTCGGAACTAAGGCGACTCACAGAGGGGTCGTGGCCTGACGGCCAGGAAACTTATGCGGTTCCAACAGGTAGTTTGGAACCAATGCGACTCTCGGAAGAGTCGCGGCCTTGTAGCCCGCTTAATGCGGTTCCGATGGGAAATTCGGAACCAAGGCGACATTAAGGGAAAGTCGCGGCCAGACGTCTCCACCTGAATGATTGTGGCTGGATGACTCATGGCCACACATGGATGCTGCCGGGTGATCACAAGGATGTGACGCGGAGCATCAACTGAAGCCCAGGCGACGCTTGCCTGGCACCTGCGGTTCCGATGAGAGTTCCGGAACTTAGGCGACTTAGGAAACTAAGTTAAGTCGCAGCCAGACGTCTCCACCCGAACGATTGCGGCTGGACGACTCTGGTCGTACATGGATGCTGCCGGGTGATCACAGGGTGTGACGCGGAGCATCAACTCAAGCCCAGGCGACGCTTGCCTGGCAATTGACGCGGTTCCGATGCGGAATTTAGGCGACTTAGGAAACTTAAGACAAGTCGCAGCCAGATGTCTCCGCCCAAACGAGGTTGCAGCCGGATGACTCTGGCATGGATGCTGCCGGGTGATCACTATATGTACGTGACGCGGAGCATCACTTCAAAGTCCAGGCGACGCCAGCCTGGCCCCTGCGGTTCCGGTGGGAATACCGGAGCTTAGGCGACTTAGGAAACTCAGGATAAGTCGCAGCCAGACGTCTCCACCCGAACGATTGCGGCTGGACGACTCTGGTCGTACGAAGATGCTGCCGGGTGATCACAAGGATGTGACGCGGAGCATCAATTGAAGCCCAGGCGACGCCAGCCTGGCACATGCGGTTCCGGTGAGAATTCCGGAACTTAGGCGACTTAGGACAAGTCGTAGCCGGACGTCTCCGCCCGAACAAGGTTGCGGCCGGATGACTCTGGTAAGGATGCTGGGGAATCAAGGCGACTTCACGAAGGACGAGTCGCAGCCAAACGTCTCCGCCCGATTATGGATGTGGCCGGATGACTTTGGCCGTACAAGGATGCTGCCGGGTGATCACATGATGTGACGCGGAGCATCAACTCAAGCCCAGGCGATGCCAGCCTGGCAAATGTAATATGGAAACCAAGGCGACTTAGATGACAAGTCGCAGCCAGATGTCTCCGCCCGAGTATGGATGCGGCCGGATGACTCTGGAAGGATGACAAGGATGCTGATCACTGGACGTGACGCGAAGCATCACCTCAAGCCCAGACTTCTCCAGTCTGGCGTTGTGACCCGGAAGGCGACTCCATCAGGGCGAGTCGCGGCCTGGTGTCTCTGGTGACGCGAGGATGCTGCCGAGAGACCACGCTGAACGGGCCACAATCATCACCATCGGCGTGATAAGGGAGAAGAACGTGCAATCCGTCCCAGGAAATTTGGTGCAGACTAGCTGCACGGGGGGAGTGTTACGGACAGATCGCACACCCCGTGCGGCGGCCCTGAAAAAGAGTTCCAGGCGCCTGGCGGCGAGCGAAACGGTCGCCCGTCGGAATGCGGCCCGAAGAAGGGCCTCTATGGATTCTACCGATTTCTCATGTATTTACAGAATGTGTTAGATATAAGAAAGAATAAGACAATGTTAATACATAAATGCGCCTAGATGTTAAGTTGTATAAATAGATTACTGATATAGATTACTGATAAAATAAACTTGTAAATTGTAATGTAATAACGAACTGTTGGAACGGCACCGGTACGGTATGAAAGTGTAGCCCGTCCGGTGCCCATTAGAGAGAGACAGAGATATGGCTGTCTCTCTCCCCCGGCCGCTGATTGGCTGTACTTTCCCACTGTCGGGCGGTACGCGATCACGGCCGGGTATATAGAGGGCGCATTTTGAGAGAATAAACTAGTTCTGGTGTGACTGTTGAAACCTGTGTTTCATTTCTCCGCTCCCGCTCCTTGGACTACTCGCCGCGCCGCCAGCCTGGACCGCTTCGCCTCATTATACCGATTCACGGACCAGTTTCGGAAAGCCCTTATCAGGGCTATTGAGGTTGACTTGTCGGTTCAGTGCCCGCTCTTCCCGGCTCATACATCCATTCACCTCCGTCCGTATCCAGCTTACTCGGTAACTCGGTACGGCGGGGCCGTCTGGAACGTCACCCCTTACAACGGTGGCATAGTTGGGAGATTCCGAAGAAGGCCAGGCGTGTACATTTTTGAGAGTCATCGCACGTAACCCACGCCGGTTACAAATTCCTTAAAATGTTTATATTGTCCAATTTGAATATAATAAATAACAAATGAAAAAAAACACTAAGTTATTATTTTAATATCCACACTAAACATTTAAAAAACAAATAAATAAAAAAATATATAAAAGATGATAAAGACATAGAAAGGAGAGTGAATGCTGGGAACAAAGTGAATGGTGCACTGAAATCAGTTATAGCAAATAAAAACCTATGTATGAGGAGATGCATGAACGTGGAAGAGGCGAAGAATGTTTGCAAAAACAAAGTTGTATGGCGTTCTATTCTCTCTGCCTACCCCTGCGGGGAAGCGGCGTGATGGTTAGTTAGTTAGTTAACTCTTAAACGCTACCATGGGTACTGGAGTACCCCACAAGATTTTAAAAACCCAATATTAAAAAAAATATCGTAACCACACTTGCGCCATTCAAGCTTATCTCTAATTATTAGTTACTGCGACGAACTGTCCATCGCACGCTAGTGTCGCGTAGGTACAGACGTGTGGGCAGGTGTTCCGGGGTACTCTAGAACCCCACGGTAGTAGTTGTCAAAGTTTTTTCAAATTCGAAGGCGGCTGAACTTTGTTATTTATTGGTAAGTTTTATTAAATATTATTCTTTAAATAAATGTTTAACTCTTTTATTAGGTATATTATGTTTTTATTATCACTTAGAATCGTGTTTTTATTATTCTATTTTACATATGTTTATAAGTTTGTTATTTTCCATGACAAGTAATCTACGTTTTTGTTAGTCATATGTCTCAAAGATCAAATCGACGTCTTAGAACTGATGGTGAAAAAGCAGTGTTTTTAGAAGATTTGGATAATGAGGAGTTGAATACTAGAGGTGCTTCAAATGATGAACTGGATGACCTCATTAAAGATTTTCGCTTTTTAGAAGAGCCTGGTGTTAATTCTCAAAATCACTACTCCACTCTTGTTGCTTGCGAATACGCTGATAGTGGCGATGAAGATGACATTCGTGGTATCGTATCGATGAAGAAAATAAAGTACTACTGCCAGAAATTATAGCATTTTATAATAAAATAAAATGTGGGTTGATGTTTTTGACCAGATGAGTAAAAAGTATTCTACGTCTAGAAAAACGAGAAGATAGCCTTTGTGTATTTTCTATACCCTCGCAAATACAGTAGGAGTAAAATCCTGGATTTTTATACTATGTCAAGAAGTCCAGACAAGAAACTCATTCCGAAAAAACGTCTATTTTTTAAAGAAATGGCTAAATCTCTTATAACACCGTATATGCAAGAAAAATTAAAATGGCCATGTTTGCCCCGGGATATAAGGGAATCTATACATGGTATTCTAAAAAATGAAATGGACATTGCTGAACCAGTCCCTCGAGATACCAAACCCGGTCGCTGCTGCTTCTGTCCGCATATAAAAATAGGAAATCGAGGACCGCGTGCTCCTCTTGTCGTCGTCATATTTGTGCACCCATCAAATAAAAATATGCAATCTTTGCAAACAAAAATTTTAAAAATTATTTCAATTTGTTTTATTTGTATGCCTAAGTAATAGTACGTTTGAGTAAATACAAAAAATAAATTGATAAATTAATAGTTTTATTTCTAACTCATAAATATCTACGGGGTACTCAGGTACCCCACGGTAGTATTCATGCCTATAAAGTTGAGGGTAGTGTTCTAGAGTTAAAACAAATAATATTATTATTTTAATAAAATACAATGCACATTGTTTTTTTAATATAAGTTTTACGAATATAATATATCAGATGAAAAAATAATTTGACGTGAAAGTTCCTTTCACGATTGAATAAGGAAGCTGATGATTGTGTTATATAAATTTGTCACAATAAATATTGTTTACAAAACACGACATCCGGCATCCGTGCATGATCCGTGTACACTTCTGAAGGGTAATAATGACCAAAGTGCAGAAAAACAAGCACTAACGCATATTAAAAATGCGTGCGAATATAGATCACATAGGCAAACATTTTTGAGGTTATTAGGTTGAATTTCGTATGACACATATTTAGGACTGCTAAAACCGTAAATAACATCTCCAACATTTGGGAAAAAAAATAAATTAAGCTAGGGGAGACCACAGAAAAAGCTAAAACATTGCCTCGATCAAAATCGAGAATACAAGGCACAGCACTGATCTTTTATACTTATTGATATATTTTACCATCCGGTTTCATTAAGGGTTATTTGTATTTAATGTTTATATGTAGTACATATATAAATTTGATGTAAGTATGCCGTATGGACGTTTTGCTTGAAGGTAAGGGAGTAATAAATCATCTACAAATAGGTTGTCGGCGCCATTTCTTTTCGGCATTTATTTTTATTTTATTTTACTATTAATCTTTTAAAATCAAGTCTGTCGAAAAGAATTCAGAGTTGTTCTGCACTTATAATTTGGCGACAGGAATGAAATGGCCCCATTTTTGTTGTTGTTACGAAATATGTTATTATGTATATGTATTAATATCATTACTGCACTGACCGGACTTATCTACATGTAGTCTGTGGTAGGTGATCAATATGTTCTTAGTATGTACGAGTATGTATTGAATATTTATAGAAGTATGTATTATGTTAGAAAATAACTGATTATTTGAGTGACATCAATTGAATTCATTTTTTTATGTAAAAATATTTGAACTACAAATGCGATATCTGAAATGTAATATGTACTTAAATATTTTCATAATGCATATTCTTAGATTCAGTATGGAAATACTCAATAGATATTATATCTCGACGGCGTTTATTACGTTGTGTAGTATAAAAGTAGGAATATCATACACAGATATTATTTGGAGAATTTGCTATTTACTTTACCTAAAACCACGAGAAAATTATGAATGGTGAGGCGTAAGCAGTCCGTTATTAAAAATTGAATCAAGTTGTGGTAGATGGGGGAAACTGTATACCTGCACATGTTTTTTTTTGTATATGGTCGAGAATATTATTGATTTAACAATAATTATTTGATTTATAAAAAAAAAATATTAAGAGAATCAATATATTTCTTTAAATACATTATGTACGTACGTTCAAACACCGAAGATCTATGTATGTAAATAGCAACCACTGCGAAATTGTTCACTTTCATGTGCACCACGTCGTAAAAATGTAAATAAGTATAATGTTTTTTGTTCTTGTAACGTCTATGTAGTTTGTGATTGCTGAAAACAACACAAGCAATGAATGAATTAATTAGCTAAAATAGTTATTACAACTAAAAAGCGAGCACTTTTTTGAAAGGGAATTATTTTTGTCCTCAAAATGGGACATCTACCAATTTTTACGTAAAAGTATGTATATTCAAGAAAACGCGTATTTTTTCATAGTTTTTATGGATCATTAAAAAGAAAAGGAATATTGATAAAGTAAATAAAAGGAATAAATAATATGAAAAAAATTATGTTGTTTTATATTTTTCTGATGAACAAATTCCTTAAGTATAAGTGGGTTTACTTTTAATAAGAATGGAATTATTGACAGGATTTAAAAAATATATATCTTAACTAACAACATCGCTTTAAGTACTCCGATGTAATTGTGTTTTTTCTGTCGTCCACAACTTATTCATCTGTGAAAAGACTCTTTCTACGGGCGCATTTGTTCCGGGCAAGCATAAAAAGAAACGGCTATACTACAAACTACCGTCAATTTTTTTTCACTTTTTTTTATTGTAACCGTGTGTTGCCCTTTTTCGAAAACGGGACATTTCGACGTCCAAAAAATTTTACTCGGGGACAACGGGAGACAGGCTAACTAAAACGGGACGGTGCCGTTCAAAACGGGACGTATGGTCACTTTACCCATTACGCCAGTGCCGCGCTATCAAACTTGTTCACTATGGTCGCTTTGAGTGTGTTGGTGCTTTACTATAATTTGGGGAGCTATGTCCTAGCTACAATGTTTAAGCTTATCAACTTGTTTAGTAATAGGTGAATGAAAAATGAATGAATTACGATTTGTTAGAAATTGTTTTTTTGTATGTGCTTTTAAATGAAATATTAACGTGAATTATGAAAAATAAGCCATTTCGTTTCTACGCGGCTGATAAGTTAACTATTGAGAAATTTGAGCAAGTGAGATTTAAAGATTGAGGATATGAATGAGATAACTTTGAGACGGACTGTTTTTTTTCTGTACTAACAAATCATTATAAATACTTGTAGTTGTTGCAAACTATCACTTTGCGATAAAAAGTAAACTAAATAATAAATTAAATAAGCAAGTTTTGTCCTTATTTAAAATTTCAAAATAAATCGGCATTCGTTATTGCTTTGTTATTGTTATTTGATTGTTTGGCACGTAAGCTGATATGAGAATATGAAGAATGTCATACACCGCCCACAAAATAAGTTTATGGTTTATGAAAAAAAAACACTTTGTCAAAAGTAATGTACCAACACAAATCGGACAGTTAACTCAAATCTATTCTAAACTTATTCACATTTAAAAAAAATCAATGACTCGAATTGGGTTGTTATAAATTATGTGTACCGTACCTAGATTTACATTACCTGGGGAGATGTGATTTGATGTGTGATAATGAAGAAATACATCCAGCGCCTGCAGATATATCCGAAGTTGAAGAAGAAGCTGTTGAAAAAAAAATGTAAATGTAAATAAAATATAATTTTTCCACATCTCATCAAAGATGAAGAAGAATATGGAAGTCTGGGGATTTACGGGGCTGACGACCGTCATAGGCTGGTTTAAGTGATCACTTTACACGTGTAACATTCACCAATTCTACCCAATAATGGTTGGGATATCCTGGAGAGAGCACATCTCGATCCACGAGGTATTGTACTACGAATAAGAGAAGAAAGAAGGCACCTACTCGCGACTATCGCGAAGAGACGCGCCAAAAGGATCGGTCCCGTGTTGTAGTTATATTGATATCATTAGTGATTTTTTATCCGTATTTTTGATTTACGAAAATATATGAAAAATTAAGAGGGAAGTGTATTTTTGTTGACAAAGTATTACAAAAACACATAATGAAAGACAAATATTGATGAATAAAATAATTAAGAGCAAAATGTATTTTTACTGAACAAAATATTGTATTACAAAATAAGTAGAATCAATATTTATAAAAAAAAACAACGTACAAAACACCCGTCCTTAGTGTGTTAAAACACAGATACGCAAAATTACACCGCGCTGCCTTCGACGATGCAGATTGATTTTACCCTTTACAACGTTGCCAAATCTATGCAACAGCAAATATATTTTTTATAAATACTGTTTCTATTATTTAAAGCGTAATGTGTTTTTATGTCAGTTGTGTACATTTTGATTTTTTTCATGACCATGATTTTTTCCTAGTTTCCAGTTGATGTTCTTACTAAGATCACTGTGCCACGAGGACATGGGCTGTTCAACGCATGAGGAGCTGAAGAGGGTATATATATAATAATAATAATAATTTGGATAATTTGTATAGCGCCATTTTCGTAAAATACTACCTCAAGGGCGCTTATAAAGACATGGATAATAATAATAATAATAGGATGATGATGATAATGAAATACAAAAAATAAATAGATTAAAACGTCGTCAATTGGTCTCGGGCCGTCGAGTCTGGAGGGGGAAAAGGTGGGCCGACAAATTAAAGCGCCTGCCTCTTGATCCCACGGGCTGGAGAATGGCCAAGGTGTTGGGCTGGACGCTTTCCCGAGCGATGGTCGTCACGCTGGAGGGCAGCTTGTTGACTTCCAACTTCCAACTTCCAGACTAGCACAGTTCAAACGGGACTTTTATCCTCTTTTTGCATGCCAGTATCAAAGTATGGTTAGATTAATAGAATACCCAAATATAAGGAGTAGATGACGAGCGCTAGATTATAATCACCCCCAAGATGTTTATTATGTTGCAGAGGAAATTAAAAACATGCACAAATTTAAACAAAATTAAGCATGCGTTGCGAGATTGGTTAGAAGAGCATTTTTTATAAATTTATATTTCTCATGTTCTTACACATTGACTATTAACATATTTTTTCATCTACTTTTCTCATATTTTATTAATATTTGATTGTATTTTTTCTTATTTCATATCATGCTAGTAAAACATAAATTTTGTTTAATAATTTTTATTATTTAAATTAATATAATAATAAAAAATCAGCATCACAGATTACGGTATTGTGCCCTCACATTACCGTAATCAATTAATTAATTAGGTTTTTTTATGAGAGTTACATTATTATTTATCTTTATTATGTACGAAGTTTATACATCAGTTAGTGGGTTTTTGTTACTTCTACTCGTAGGTTAAATCTGTGTTGATAACAGGAGGGATAATCTAGTTTGAGTTAATCATTGAATTCTCGGCATTTGGTCATTGCTAGGAGGAAGTCTTGTTAAGTTTGGTTTAGTTATGAAAGTTTGTTGGGTTAGGTAAGATTCCAGTAATTTTTGTAAAGCTAGATTAGGTTAGGTTTAATTTGGTTTAGTTATTAAGATTTGTTAGGTTATGTTAAATTCTGATACCTTGAAGAAACCCATTTGACCAGGATGTTCTCAATGGCGGCCGTTGAGATGGGTTGGTTTGATTGCTCCTCCTCGTTGTCAGCTTCTCTTCGAGTTTCATCATGTTGCTGGACTACTAGTACTTGGCACTACAGTTGTCAGCTCTTCTTAGTGTTCTTCAACGAGCTCGTGCGCTGAACCACTCGAGTGTCCTCAGCTGCTTCTCCCTGCATCGGAATGCAGTCCGTGAGTGGCGTAATGGACGAACACAAATATCGTTGTGCGCAGCGTTCGTTATGCGAGGCATCACTGTAAATTAATAATAAAATAATTATTATTGGAGAAGAAAAAAAAATGTATTTTAAGTTAATAATATAAATAAACAATTATATTAAAATGGGTGTAATGGTTACCGTGTTTAGCTACCGTGTAGGAGGTCCTGGGCTCGATTCCCTTGTGAAAATAAATATTAGTGAATTCACACTCTAAACCTGAAGCGTAGGTATCCTTGTATATTAAAAAATAAGAAATGAAGAAATTAGGATCAAAATCAGAATAGCTAAAAAATTTTTACGTCTGGTTTATAGTTGCTTATAGCAATTTCTCCAATTTAACAACAACAACAAAACTTTTGAATACTAAGATGAACGATATTTTTAAATCGGTGATTTTTACCGATGACTTTGATGGTCACCACTTTTACCGGCAACCCAATTCTCCGCAAAGTGACGACCCTGGTCCTAGTTATATTGATATTTGAATCATTACAGCTTGACTAAACGAACGTGGACTTCAAAGACAACGACGCCTGGAGGCGCGTTGCAGGAGCCTGGGTGAGGACCTATCCGACATCGGATCCGTTATGGTTCATAAGGAACTGTCACGAGAGGTGGTATCACACATGATATAACTAGCAAAGGACATTAGTACCATAAACCAAGCTAGGACAACCTTCTTCTAGTGGAACGGACGGTCTGCTGACGAATGTCAGTTTTGCGTTCTCCCAGCAATGAGCAAATGCTGACAAGTTTCTGATTGGCCTACACTAGATCCCAACCTCCTGTTCCCAATACAGATAAAAATATAACATCTTTTTAAAGTTAGAAGAAAAAATCATTTAATGATAAACCTTGTACATCGTAATAAGCAAGGTAAAAAATAGATGCAACTCTAAACTGACCATTTATTTTTGTCCTCGAAACGGGACATCTACCAATTTTTACGTAATAGTATGTATATATTCAAGAAAACACATATTTTTTCATAGTTTTTATGTATTAATAAAAAGAAAAAGAATGTTGATAAAGAAAATAATAGAAATAAATAATACGAATATGAAAAAAATATGTTTTATTTTTATTTTTTTGATAAACAAATTTTCTTGAGTATATTATAAATTTTATTAAGTGGGTTTGCTTTTATAAATTAGTTAGTCTTAGCGCATGACTCACCCGCCACCTGCTGTAGCCATATGCACCGACATCAAGCTAGGATTTGTTCAGCAAAATTACATGAAACGGCTATATGTACTACAAACTATCGTCGATTTTTTGCACTTTTTTTTTAATTGTTACCGTGTGTTCCTTTTTTTTTAAACGGGACATTTCGACGTCCCGAAACTTTAAAACGGGACGTATGGTCACTTTATGCAACTCCCATCTAAAAAAAAGTGTTTACATATTATAAGTTTTCTTATACAGTACACTCCCGATTTTCCGGGATGTATGCTGTAAAAATCCCGTATAATTGATTTCCCAGTTAATCCGAAAACATGAAGAAAATGTAGACAAATATAATTTTAAAACTGCGCTTGTGTATAATTACTTGCTTAGTAAGGCGCACGTGTTGGCAGCGTGACTCGACTAGAGACGACTAGCCTTATAAAACTTTTGCACTTGAAAAAATATTTTTTTGAGGTTGATACCACAAAGTATCGTATGAATTATATTGGGTAAGATCCGATCATTTAGATCATGGGTCGGCAACCTTTTGTTGTAAAAGGGCCAAATATTTTTCATGGGGATCAGTGCGGGCCGCACTTGCAGTAGGTATACATACAATATTTATGTACAAATATTTTAATTTTAAAAATAAAACGCTAAGTCTATATTTTAACGACATTTATTGTATTTAATAAAATCAATGAGATTCCCTTCGCTCCCTTTCTCGCTTCCTTTCACTCGATTGTGTATAATATCGTCCGTCATGTGCGTTGCGGCGAGAATCTCGCGGGCCGCACCAAGATGTCTCGCGGGCCGCAGGTTGCCGACCCATGATTTAGATGATCCGCATCAGTAAATCCGTACTCTAATACCGAAACAATAAATCTTTCGTAGAATAAATAGCACCGATAAGGCTGGAGAATTTTTATCACAAACATTATGACTAAAAAATTATAAAAAACAGGTTATCAAAGTAATTCACAAATATATTAAGCCATAAACATCACATACAAGTGAGATACTGTTATATCACTGCGGACAATAAATGAGCTCGGCCCTCAATACGTGTTACGACATTATAAGTATTATTGTGAAATATGTTTTCTTTTATAAAATATTTTTGATATAGAGAGAGAGAGAGAGAAGAGAAAGAGAAATCCATAAAGAATGTGATTCCTACCAAAGACAGACGCGGAGATGGACGAAGTGAAGCAGCGACCCAAGTCGCTGTTAAACAAAGCGGTGACTTACAAGTCACCGTCGACGGTAAGTCGCTGTTGAGCTTATCTATACGGTTTAGTTCGCTGCTTCAAGAATCGTCGCAACATATCCGAGTCCGACGCACAGTGGTCCGGTTTTAAAAATGTTGGAATTAGGGAATATCCGAAATAAAAAAAATTGCATATGGTAGAAAATCTGATTTGCAACAATATTTGTTTTGTTAAATTTTTCGTTATTTTGAGTTTAACATGGTTTAAAAAAATATTAACGAAAAATTTGTATGGAGCAGAAGTGAATTTATTTTTTTATCGATATTTCTCGTGTTCAAAATAAAACCTTTTGTATATTTATATACCTAATGCGTTCTTTATCAGCACAATTTTTATTTCTCAATATATTTGCAACCTTGGCGTTAAGGCGTAGTTAAACTTTCAATATTTTCCGGTTTTGAAAAATGGTTGAATTAGGGAATATCCGATATTAAAAAAAAATGCATATGGTAGTAAATCTGATTTGCAACACTATTTGTTTTGTCAAAATTTTCGTTATTTTGCGTTATACATGGTTTAAAAAAATATAAACGAAAAATTTGTATGGAGTAGAAGTGAATTTTTTCCTCGATATTTTCAAAAGTGTTCAAAATAAAACCTTTTGTATATTAATGTACCTAATGCGCTCTTTATCAGCATAATTTTTATTTCTCAATATACTTGCAACCTTGGCGTTAAGGCTTAGTTAAACTGAGCTAAAGTTAAACTAACAATATTTTAATTTTAATTATCTTAGGCTGTAAAAGTTTTTTGCCATATTATTTTACAGCAATAATGTGGTTTTACATTATTTATCATAACTTATCCCTACAAACGAAGTATTTTTTAACTCTGTCGTATATTTCGTGAATTAAAAAAAATAATAAATCGAATGTCAGAAAACAAATTACTTCTCTTAAATCAAGGATTTTGATATCATCGTGCACCATAATTGGTGAACCAAATCTTACCACATCACACACTGTATACATAGATCACCCGTACATACGAATCTAATGTTATTAACACTGCACTAAATCATAACTGCAGTTGCTAAAAATTATATGAAGCAAATAGACTTTCATTAACACCTACTCAATGGTGATGTTTCACCGTAATGGCTTATTTGATGAATCATCGCTGCAATTTACTGCACTTTCTAAGAATTATGTGAAAAAACTAGACTATCGTTAGTACCTATTTAATGGTAATGGTACCGTAATGACATATTTGATGAATCATCACAACAATTTACTTAGGAAATACAACAAGAACTACTTCTAAATCATACTCGATGCTGATTGGCTGAGCCAGAGTAGTTCGTGTTAGTAGTATACCTATAAATCATATAAAATATCCGCGAGTGCATACTTTTGTTATTAGCTATTCAAATATTTAAGAAGCTACATACCTGAGAACTTGACCGTGACGAGAAAAGGACCTAGAAATCATGGCTCGATTTGCCACTTATCTGGACATTTACGTATTTATACGAGAGGGAGACCTAAAAGACTACAAGCGAATGCACCGAGCAATTTTGAATTGTATTTCGCTTGACATTTCATAAGAAGATTCTGATTGGAATTTTCAAGATCTTTCACTATCAACTTGCATCGTAGATGGACCGAGGCACACGGAATCAAAAAAATATATATTAAAAGTAAATTTTTCAACTGCTTGGAGACAAGAATCAAGTGGCCTCCCTGGAATTCCGTAAATCTCGCCGAGATTTTTGAAGAAACTGAGAATTTAAATCAAGAGGATCAATATTTAGAGGAATCTGCTGACATCGTCATTGCATCTGCATCAATGGTCACTAAAGATATGGGCAGTTTTACTGAAGTTCAAACAAGAAGACCATTTGCAGACTTGGGGAACAAGCAGAAGAAAAGGCGGTCGAGTACGCTAAGTGACTATTCGGAAGAGGAATTATATTTTTCTTTGGTCACTATTCTTAAATCTAATGGAAAGGAGGCCCTTGCTTGCATCATTGACCACCTTATGAAGAATCCTGATAAAGTCCAGAATCCAGATGTCAAGTCATATTTGTTCGACAAGAAAAAGAAGGAAATTATTCAAGAAGATCAAGCTTTGGCTCTTACTACTTCATTAGATCTGTCAAAGTGGAAATATTTAACGTTGAAGGCTGCAATGTCAGATTCTCCTACTAGAAATTATTAAAAGCTAAAAAGAGGTGCTATCCTGATGCCAAAGACGTTGAAATATCTGGACACGGAGCAAAAGCAAACCCCTAAGCGCTTCGAGTGGGAATCTGAAGCTAACTAGCAAATGGGGATTCGACGGGTCTTCATCACAAAGCAATTATAAGCAAAGCAGCAAACTGACAGAATTTGATGAGTTATCGGTATTTATGAAGAGCCTTGTTCCTTTGAAGCTAGAGTCGAGCAATGTGGTCATATGGAAAAATCCGAAGCCATCTTCGACGTTTTACTGCAGGCATTACGGAAAAGTTTTTGGGCATAAACCAAAAGCTTTTCTGTGCTTTTGTGGATTTGCAGAAAGCGTATGACCGAGTTGATAGAACGAAGCTATGGAAGGTGTTATCTGAGTATGGAGTAAGCAGTAAACTTATCCAAGGCATTGCATCCTTGTACGAGGATAGCACTGCATGCATTAGGGTAAGTGGTTCATTTTCATCCTGGTTTAGCATCTCTAAAGGTGTTAAACAGGGATGTGTAATGTCACCGTGGCTGTTTAACCTATACATGGATAATTATATGAAAGAACTGAAAGATTTAAATGTTGGAGCTAGAATGAATAATTTGACTGTCTGTTACCTTTTGTATGCTGACGATGCTGTTCTTCTTGCCGATAGCAGAGAAGACCTGCAGGCGTTGGTGACAAAAGTGTATAATGTGTGCAAGGAAAGTGATTTATTGATGAATGTTAACAAATCCAAAATTATGGTTTTCGAAAGAGATGAATGTAGATCTGAGTGTGAAATATTGGTAAATGGGGAGATTTTGGAGCAGGTAAACGATTTCGTATATTTGGGTGTTTTCTAGGGGTGGAAAGACATAGAAAGGAGAGTGAATGCTGGGAACAAAGTGAATGGTGCACTGAAATCAGTTAAAGCAAATAAAAACCTATCAGCGAAAGCTAAACTGGCAGTACACAACGGAATCCTGGTTCCGACCCTAATGTATGGAAGTGAAACATGAAGTTGGCAAAAGAAGGATGAAAGTAGACTGAATGCAGTTGAAATGCGATCTCTCAGAAGAATGTGCGACAAAACGATGTATGATAGATGTTCAAATAGTGAAATAAGGAAGGAATGCAAAGCTGAGATGAGCATTATCGATAAAATTAAGAAAGGTGTGTTGAGATGGTTTGGACATGTAGAACAAATGAGTGAGGAAAGAACGGTAAAACAAATTTATGAGGCGAATGTAACTGGAAAAAAGGAGCAGAGGAAGACCGAGAAAAACTTGGCACCATCAGGTATGCCAAATACTTGAAAGCGGTCGGGTTAGGAGTCGAAACAAACGGCGGGTATTTATGAGGAGATGCATGAACGTGAAAGAGACGAAGAATGTTTGCAAAGACAGAGTAGTGGGGCGTTCTATTCTCTCTGCCTACCCCTGAGGGGAAGCGGCGTGATGGTTAGTTAGTTAGTTTGTCACACATAATGCATCTATGTTTATACAAATCGAAAAGTTAACTCGAATTTATTCCGAATTGATTAAAGATAATGTACCTACGTAATAATACGCGCTAGTTTCAAAGGTTATACATAGTCATTCACAGTGAAGCGCCCTTGAGGTATTTTTTTACGAAAATGGCGCTATATAAGTTATCCAAATTTATTATTATTATTATTACATATGTGAGAACGGAATATATCTTTATACTACATATATACATATATTAAATAAAATATTATTCTTTTTCGATGTCACTATTTAATCAGATACGTAGATACATTATCATTTCTGTGTACGTGAATAGTTAGATTTAAGTACAAACAGCTTATGAATGTAATAATCCACTGTTTTTTGTTGTTTGTCTTTTGTATAAAATGACGACGAAACCAAACTTACCAAAATGTATTGAGTCGTCCATGTTTTTTATTGGATTTCCAAATCACAGATAGTGATTATTTGGAAATATTTTTTTAGACCCTTGGATTTTCGCTGATGTGAATTAGAAGTGACTTAATTTAGAAATCCCCGTTTGTATTTCCTCCAGGTTAAAGTGTTAGTCTATCTAGACTTTTGTAATTAGGATATATATCAGCGATCTGGCATTTTTTATCCCAGTTTCGTCCATATTAAATATTTGTTTGGGCTGATCTCTGTTTGATGAATTCTGCTCTAAGACTCTTGATAAAATTTGTAGCTAGATAAAAAAAAAACGAGACTTGACACTGGACTTTCACTGGGTGTCTGTTATTTTTTTTTTTCGTACAAATTCACGTCGAAATCACGTAAGTACTTGGATTTACATTACCGCGAGAGATGTGATTGCATGTGCCTGCAGCATTTTGGACGACTTGGAAATAATGTATGTAAATAAATTGTGTATAAAAAAATATATAATTTTCATGCGCAGTACCAACGCGTATCGGATTATGATTCGAAATGAATTCAGAACGTGTTTTTATACAAAACACACGACGAACGTGCAAAAGGGTCAAAGCAATGTATGAATCAGTTATTACACACAGAAAATTTACTATACTTTTTTTACAGCATTTGTTTTTCTCAGGATCGTTTTGCAAAGTGCTGCTGACTTCATTTGTGTTTATCGATATCACTGACAGTTCCTTTTGACACGTTATTTTTGTTCGTATCGCCTTCTAAATAAGCTTAAGCTTTGTAGTTTTTAAATTGACATTTTAAATATAGAAAGACCCGATTTCTTACAACAATACATTATTGATCCGTCGTCTCGATATTCTTTGGCATTATTTCCAATCAACTTAGACATTTAAGAAAATGATAACCTCAAAACTTCCGAAGAAATATTGTTTTAGCGCAGAAGAAATATCTTAACTATATTATCCTCGCAACAACGCGAACAGTTTTCACTGTACATTTCCTGTCAGAGATCGAATCGATTCACTGTATAAACGATCGAGGGCCATCTTTTAAGATTAGCATGAGTTCTGCTGACAACCTCCATATTACTTAATTTTTCATTGATATATATTTTGTTTTTATGTCTTTGATTTTAAGTTTGGTTCATGGGTGTGAAAATTCCTACTAACCACTTTAGGAGCACGCTCGGGTGGTTATTATGCGCAAAAATACGCACACCCGAGTTAACTTGGGCAAGCTTAACATGCGTAAAAGACCACTCACGAATATACTCGGGTGAAAATAAATACGATTTATGGTATTTATCGTATGCGATGTTATTCTACAATAGTTAGTACTGCGCAGTTATAAGTAATGGAGGTTGTATGTTTTTTGTTTGAATTACGTGATTCATTCAATTCCGATTGATTTTATCAATTATCTTTTATCGATTTTATACCCTTTTGTAATGAGTGATCTTGACGATTCAGACTTTGAGTTTGCAAATTTGGATGAAAGTGACATTAAGGACAGTGTTGAAAGAGATGTGTCTTCCGATGGTTCCAGTGAAGATAAAGGTGATGAACCTAGTGTTTGGCGTCAAGTAAATATCGATCAATCAGACGTACCTCGTTCGTGATAACGATTTATACGCATTTATAAGTCATTATACAAATATCAATATCTTTTATTTCTTGACCCACGCTATGCACCATAATATCAACTGTCAGTCCCGTGCACCTTTGTTGGGCATATAAAAATTCGTCAGCGTGTCGGAGAATTTGAAGAAAAAAAAACATTTACAAAAAAGTAATGTAACACTTAACATAGTAATGTACTCAGGTAAAAGAAGTAAAACATAATGAAAATGAGAAACATGATTATAGTCAAGTATTTACTAAATAAATTACTCATAATTTATTAAGGAAGTATTTGATAACAAAATTGATGTGACAGCTGTTTTGCCTTTGCGGGTGCCAAAAAAAACAGACGGTTGAGCGCGAAATTCGTCTAAATCAAATAGAAAATAAAGCAAGAAGAAACAAACATGTACTTATGAACTTTTAACCCTATACAACTATAAACAAGCTAAATGATGATAGCAACTCCCATCTAGAAAAAAATACACAATAAAATCCGTTTAAACTTACCATTTTCTTCATATTTTTGTTAGTTAAAAAATAATCGAAACTCCATATCAGTTGTTTGACAATAGCAAATCCAGCTACGTGGCCTGAGCCAATAACAACGCAATCCGATTCATCGTCGACCCTTACAGGACAAGTTTCCTACTGTCTTTTTTCGTTGCCAAAAGGCGAGAGGACTTCAAGAGTCAAAAGCCGTGAATAAGAGAAGCATATTTCTTACATACCCCAGAATTATTTTTTATAGACTTAAGGCCCAGTATTCGATAAATCGCAACTTAATTTTCTCTAAACCCGGGTAACATCTGATGAAATTGTTTTCTTTCTTTTTAAAACACCGTTTTTGTATGGAAAAAATATTTTTTTCTTCGAAATAAATATATGGTTTTGAAAGAAAAGAGTTATTGAAAGGCAAGGATTTTAAAAGTAATGTTTTTTTCAATACATATTGTACAAAAAAGGCATATTCCAAAATATATTGCAAAAAATCTTGCAAAAATACGACCGACCTCTCGCGCGGTCGTCGGCGTTATGAATTTCAACGTTCGAGATCTCGGCCTTAAGCTCATCTCTATAGTTACGTATGTACATAGGTCAACAGTTACATTCAGTCAATTATGGATGGCAGCTTTGGTTTTGTTTTTATTAAGAAACAGTTTTTTTAAGAAATTCTTTAATCAAGTATTCGTGTACACTATTTACAATATATTTAGTACTCAGTAACAGTAATAATTGCGGAGATTCTTTTTATTAATTCGCTAAATAAACGCTACGCAGTTCGTGTCAGGGAGCGGTGGCGAGGGGCTCGCGACAGTACAGTGTAGTGCACCACGCGATACTGCACGCGGTGCATTACACTGCACCGCGCGATACTGCGCGCGTGCACTACACTGCATCGCGCGTATTGCGCGCGGTGCACTACACTGCATCGCGCGATATTGCGCGCGGTGCACTACACTGCACTGCGCGCGGAGCACTCTGCGCACGGCCGCGCAGTGCGCCATCTTCCTTCTCCCGACCGTTGACCATCTAGCGATTATTTGTCTACATCCACGAAAATACAATATAACATTCATATAACAATCGTAACAAATTAGCAAACAATAAGCACAAATCACAGAAATATTCTTAAATATTTGAAAATAAAATACTTATGTTAGGTAACTACACTATTATCGTACAAATCAAATTTTTACGGTTCACTGAATATCAGAGCGACTATTCGAATTTCGGCGTTGCACACCGCTGGCGCTGTTCTAGGTTCTGTATTTTCAGGAATTATGTAAAATATTGTTAACTGTCTCGCTCGTTGTTTTATGTGGAAGAAAAATCTACAACGACTAAACGTTTAAGTAAATAATAATTACATTTTGGAAATATCTAATAACACCCCCTCCGGACACAGGGTAGCGCAGGAGAGCATCGGGCGTGACGGGCGGTAGGTACCACAGTACACTGACGGTACTCCTCCCACTCGCAGTGTACCATAATATATGCGGATAGTGAATCCCTCCTGAGCGAGGTCTGTCTCATACGTCGTATGAAAACCATTAAATTACTTCACATCAATGTGATTAGAGCACGTTTGCGGGTAAAAGATATAAGACATCTTTCATCGGAGCTGTAAGGGAAATGGAACATAACGTTCGATTAGAAATGAGCGACACGCGTAATTACGGGATCTACGAGAACGTCATTAGCGAATAAGATTTAAGAAACATATTATCTTCACTAACAAAAGTAAACGTTAACGTATAAATCATTTAAAGTTAAGTATTTTACGGTTATTGCACTTTGAATCAACTTTGAGTTCATACTCTCTACCTTCAACAATGAAAATAACACAAAAATAATATTTATTAAATTTAAAATACAATGTCATTTATAAACCTGATGAAATCTCCCCAATAACTATTAATACTGTATAGTGACAAAATAAAGTCCGTATCCACCCTTAAGTACTTTAGTTGGTAAAAACCAGTAGGAAAGTATTGCACTCGTTTTTATTACACTTTCGACTCGTAAACCTAGCATACGTATAAACGATGTTTTTTTTTATTATTTGAACGGCACCGACATTTTGATTTTTAAGCCTAATTAATAAATGATAAAGAATAAAACATTATACCTTTTTTTCCTTTTATATTACTTTAATACGGTAACCTGGTTTTGTCATTACTGGCGTATTAAGTTTAATTAAGATTTGGTGCTGTGAGCAGTTTATTTTAAGTACGTGCGCAGTTTCCCAAGTGAACGTGTTGTTTGGATTATATTTTTCGATGCAATTTTAATTTATATACTCTGCGAATACAGAATACAGGTACCAAAGTACCAAATATTTTTGGTATCTTATTATTTATAATGCAATGAATTTTACATGTACCTATTATTTTTGTTTTACATTCCGTATTAATGGAGGAATCATGTTATTGTATGTTTCTGTTTTATGTTTGTTTTCAAAAAAATTCCTGATTTAAAAAAAATCACCTCATAATTCAGCCTCGAGGTGATGATAAAGCTAAGTAGGTGAATAGTTGCCCGAGTTGTACAGAAGTCGCCCTGATTGTCGGTGTGTGCACCATAAGGCACGCAGCGTGCAGAGTACACTACCTACAGTGGTAAAGTACGTTGACTGTGGTAGAGTACACCACCTTCAGCGGTAGAGTGCATTACATACAGTGCATGGTAGGGGGCGCTACATACAGCGGCAGCGGCAGTACACCCAACCGGCGTGCTCTACACGTGACCCGGTGACGACTCGGAAACAGAACACCGTCAGCCTCCACTACCCTCCTTTAATGTCTTATTAGATACAAATAATAATTTCGTTTCCTAGTGTTTTAGTTTTCGCATAATAAAATACTACAAACCATTTCTATCTGCCCGTAATAATGTTATTGGGTATACGAAGCCGGTGCGCGATTATTTTACATATTGATCTTATTTCGTTAAATTATTTCTTACTATAGTTTAATATTTATATAGGTACCGTGAAACAAAGTAATTCTAAAATTTACTACAAGTTTTTCGTCTCGGAGAATTGTCTATGATGAACGATCGAAATGATAGCTATCAAATTTTGTAAAAATAATATTATCGACGAGTACAACTGCTCACATATCTGAGACCAGTTTATTCAGTACGGCATAATACGTATTACATAAATAATATCGACGAAACTAAAAATAATTATGAGAATATTTAAAAAATTTTATCTTTCTATTAAGGTTGGACAATGGCGTGTACCCTCCGCACTCGGCACACTTCGGGGGCACCCAAAGTGGAGTGCGGCGGGCAGTCAGTGCGATGGAGCGCGCGGCTCGGACGTCGTGTTCCCGCTCATAAGGCACCGCGCTCGGGCTCCGGCTAGCGCTCGGGGCGCCCCGCCAGCAGCAGGCGCACCACGGTCACCTCCGTGCGTCAAGCCGCGCCGCTCACGGGGGCGGCGGGCGGGGGCGCCGGCGCGGCCGCGGGCGGGGGCGCCGACAGCGGGGGCGCCGGCCCTATGCGCGCGCCGCACGACTTGAGCTCCGTGAAGATCTCGGTGAAGAAGCCGGGCTCCGAGTTGATGCGCAGCATGCTGGCCGACAGCCGCTCCACGATGAGCAGACAGCGGTCCCAGAAGCGCTCCTTGGAGTCCTCCACGAGGAAGGGCTTGAGCGGGTAGGAGATCTCGTTGCCCATGTACGAGTAGGACAGGTAGAGGCACGTGAGCACCACGGCCTGCAGCTCCTGCTCGCGCCCGATGGTCTCGCCGTCCACCAGCTCGCGCACCAGCATGTACACGAACACCACGTTGGCGGGGTTGATGAAGGCCACGTCCTGCAACACAAGCGGACGATCGATTATCGGGAAGCCCCGCAACTCACCGACCGACTTACCGGTAATGAGATTACACCCGTTCATCGCGGTATCTGTCTTCTGTATGCGCGTATGGACAGCGAATAGATTACCATAAACGTTATCGATATTACCATCGGTCATCCGATGATGGCTTATGATGACCAAATATCATGTATACATGCATACATGAAGAAGAAGACAGATAAAAGTTTATAGACATGATGAAATGTGGCACTTAAATCGATTTCTTCTCCTGCTATAAAAATAATATCATCAATTGTTGGATTCTAACATGGTTTTCATTTATATAACATTTTATTTTGTTAGTAAATTCGTTTCATAACAGTTGTATGATGATGCAATCCTTGTTCTATCCTCATAAATATTTGTTGTTATTTTATTTTAATATACCTCGTTCATTTTGTACAAAATATGTGAGATTATGCACTTTATGTTAAAAATACGAATATAAGTATTGAATGGTAAAGTTGTGAAGATTTAAAAAAATCATAAATGGCTAACCATACACACTAATTATTTTGTTTTACACTATGTTTTTTTATTCATTTTAGTGTATAACAATTACTAAATTAAAGCTTTAAAAAAATCAGTTACAAAATACAATATGTATAACTAATAATCATAGTTATATTTGTTGTATTTATAAATGATTGATATATTATACAAACGTCAGACATTTGAATTTTAAATCCAAACAACGTTTATATTTTGGTAATGCACGAACTCCTTTGTTTACGTACATGTTAGGGACAACAAGATGTCGCGATCTGAGACTATTGATGTGCAAGTGTCACGTAGGTATGTAAATACAGTATACTGTATTATTCCTCGGCGAGCCACTCACCTGCCAGCCCTGCAGCAGCAGACTGCGGTCCACCGTGCGCAGCCACATGACGGCGTCGCCCGCCTGGAAGTCGCGCAGGCGGTGGCAGCGCTCGTGCAGGAACAGGCCCAGACAGCGCAGCAGCTCGGACGTGGAGGCTTGGATCACGGTCTTGCGAGGGCCGGGGGGGGCGACGCGCGGCGCAGCGGCCGCGGGGGGCGCCGACGGGGGCGGCCGCAGCGCCTCCGCCGGGAAGTAGCACGGCGCCACTCGCGGTATCCGTTCCGCGTTCTTCGTCTTCTCCGAGATCACGGGGTGATTGCTGTCACTCAGGGGTTGCCTGAACACGGCCAAGTTCTTGTTCTTGTTGTCCAACTTCTTCTTGTTATTGTTCGCCGTGGAGAACCTCTTCCACGACAGTGCGTTGATGAACAGCGAGTGCTTCTTGAGATTCTTCTCCAGAGCGTTCTTCTCGGAAATAATCTTGGCGCTGTCCCCGTTGCGGGTGAGCGCGGGCAGGCTGTCTCTCGAGGCGGCCAGCGCGCCTGTCCCGAGGCCCTTGTTCTCGCGGTTCTTGGCATTGTTGAGCTGCTCGTACGAGAAGCTATCCAAACTGAAGTCGGGCGGGGCGGGGCCCCCGGGCCTCCGCTCCCGCGGACTGAAGCTCAGCACGGTGCCCATCCCTGCTTACTGGGGCTGCATGTCCCGCCCACCGCGAGCACCGGACGCGCCGCTACTGTCCGCAGTCCATGCAGCTGCAGGTCACGCCGGGCTGATCGCCGGAGCCGCAGCGGCCATCGGGCGGCCGCCAGAAAACGCGAAGAATTCCTTGTCTAACTCCGCGACTCGGAGCCGTGGTCACTTTGCACTGGCGCTAGCGGGTCGATGGCGCGGCGCATGCCCCCGACCGCCGATCAATACTCGCGCGTCACGTGACTCGGGGGTGGCGGACACCACACCACCGCCACCGTCCGTGTTTACATCCAGAGACTTCGCCGTACGTTCGCACACATGCATTCCTACATACCTATACGCGTACTTACATACACGTACGAGTACATCATTTATAGCTTTTATTTAGAGTATTGCGCAACATTTTGTGCAACAACGGCCGTGTTTTGATGCTACGAACATCATAATAACATAGTACATTTTTTTTTTATAAGAACATAAATAAATTATACAATAAATAAGAAACATTAAGAGAGATGTCTCTAATTTATTTTTGAAGTGCTAGTCAGGCTTTTTGAAGTACTTATCACCGTTACTATTTTTGTCGTCTCAATCTTTGAAAATATATATCCTTTTTGGTATTTTTTATTTACCGTTTATTTACTCGTACGTCTATGTTCCGATCAGTTATGGTTAAACCATGTTGAACGCACTTTTTTTCATTTCGGTTGTGTTTATGTCACCAAACCAACAAAATATAGAAAATGCGTTATTTAGATTTTGTAGATTCTTATCAATCTGTATTACCAGGAAGTGGTGTATAAATATATAACATGTACTATTTGACAAAACGGATAAGCACTCGATTTTACAATGTAAAAATTAGTATAAACAAATAACCAAAACTATACTTGTATATTTTTTTACAAAAAATGTTAGTAATGTAAGTATATAACCACTCACCGAGATTTTTATGTCTACTGGTTTCGAGACGCCCCCATCTCTTCGTCAGGACAATCACTACCACAGCTTAGAAACAATACTCGTGTCACTACCATAGCACTATTCACACACTTAAAACTACACAAAATGTTTATCACATACGATTTTTGTCAACCCAAAGACCAACATGCACTAGGGGTTGCAGAACAAACATTCATTAAGAGTGGATGTCTGACATGCACTAGAACTATAATTGTTTTATGTACAATTGTAGACTTGTAGACTTGTATTATGTACAATTGTCAACGTAGATTAGAACTAGCATTAGAATATATCTTCGGATTGATCCGTAGCGTCCATCTGACGCAACTTAATCTGGACTTAATTTAGAGAAGATAAAATATTACGTACCTACATGTTACGCTCTTCTACGAAAAAAGGACGGATGGAACTCAGCACTTTACAAATTAGGTCGACGATATATGATAGTTTCAATATCCGTATGTGCTTTTTTTTATTTCAAATATATATTTTGATAAAAAAAAATCAATTAAACGATCGAGCAGTTCCTAAATCCAAACAACTTATTTCGAGATAATGAGAAAACAAATATTTCAATAATCACTGTAAATAAAATAATGTTGATATGTGCCCAATTTATAATGTGTACGTACGTTAACAGTTTTAGATTTTTCGATACCCGTGACGCCAATTTCGCAGTGAAGCGTGTACCTTACTAAGCCACGGAACCGTTTATTTATTTATTTATTTGATTTAGTATATGAGACGCTTATACAGAATATTATTTTTTCTCTTTGTAGTGAAATCTATCAATTTTTCATTTTATATTATTGCGCAATATAATGTAATATCCATTTTTAATATTATTTTTGTTGGATTTGCAGTTGTTTGAGAACACAATTAAATAAAACTTAATATTTTACACACAACACTCCAATTTTCATTTTTAAAGGTAATCTGGCATCAAATTGATGATCGAAATACAATGTATGAATATGAAACAATAATCGTTCTACCGACGTGGTGCGTGGTGTGCGCAAGTACTTAAACACTCGGGTACTTAAACTTAAGTCTATGGTCCGCAAAATGTAAACTTGTCTATTACGTACGTCTGTCCGAATGAGAACTGTCAAGATAATCCATTGTCAAAATCCGAAAAAAGCGGCAAATTCTTATAGCGGCTCGCGAGATATTCATGTAATTCGTTCAATACTCTGTTCTGTGACAGTAATTTCTTTTATTTTATCGAATAATAATACGTACAGTTGAGAGGACTTATTTCGTTAATATTTTGTAGTAAATAAAACTTTCAAATAATATGGATGAATACCCTGATCCAGAGGATGAATATGAGTTAATGTACGGGGATGATTTGGAAGTTTTAAGAGAAAGTGAGGGTTAGTATTAAAATGACACAAAAGTATTTTAGTAAAAATCTTGTAGTATTTTATTAAATGTCTTATTGTAAAATATGCATAAAATTTAGCTTGCACAGAAATTATAATACATTAGCTATAATTTTAGTTAATCTCCATTACACTATTATTAAAAAGTATACATCTTCGATATTGTTGGTATAATCTGGTAATTGTTATACTTAATTTGTTACATTTAGACGCTCTCTGTGAACTCTTACAAAGAAAATAAATAAAAGAGCAGAACTACGACACATTCAATTACAAGATGATTGAAAAAAACATTTTTGCGATTTAAACACAATTGCCTTAACCATATAGAGGAATAATTTTAGGAAAAACAAAATTTATTCAACGACAAAAAAGATCACCGGAAGTAAATTAATTTCTTAGTTTACATAATCTTTTAATCGACAATGGTTTCCGCAATTTATAGTCCCATACGGCATTACAACCGACCATTTCTTTACAGAATGTACGACCGGACCGGATTCTGAAAATGGTGGCAAGAGTCGAAGATCGCTGGATTTTTCTAGTCCGGCAATTCGAAAAACCTTCAGTACTACGTCAGCCCGCGTCGAAGAAACTTCTCAAAATGTCCCGCCGTCGAAGCAGACGGCGAGTCTCGACGAGAGCGGCGTCGAGCAGCTCCAGGAAGCGAATTCCAGCAGTTGTCAGAAGCGACGTTTGGAGGAGCTGTTCGGGGACATAGGCGACCTGGAGGAGTGGGGCGGCGAGAGGAAGCGCGCGCGGGCGGAGGGGGGCGAGGGGCGCGAGGAGGAGCGTGACCGGCGCCTCGCGGAGCGCATCGTGGAGCTGCGGCGGCGCCGGCGCCTCGAGGGGCTCGCCGGCGCGGCCGCCCCCGCCGCCGCCGCGCCCCCCCTCGCTCGGGACAACTTCTCCTTCGTCATCCCCAGGTGTGTCATGCCCGTGTCGCGCTCCGTGCGCATATATTCACCTCCCGTAGCGTTGCGCTAATATTGTACTACTGTTGCAGGTGGCCATACTTCCCCTTGACTCGGAGCAACGGGGAGAGGGTGTATGTGCGGATGCACAGTGAAGAATTCATAGACGCGGAAATAGACGACGTAACCAAATGTAAAAAAGGTTTTAGAAACCTTTTGGGAAGTTCCTTTAATACCATTTTGGAAGAGGCAAAATCGTATGTAAGTTTAAAATATTTAAATTGCTTACGGCGCAATAGTCCGAGTATTGAAACTTCTTTGCTGGCGTTTATTATAATTTATATTAAATCAATTTTATTACTCTTATCTCAATTGAGCGGATTTCATCTTTTTGGCAAAACAATCCGTAGAAATGTCACCAGCCTAATTATCCATGAAAGGGTTATTAATCGAGAATACTAAGAGGATCGGAGCGTTACATTGTTATTTATTTAATATATTTTGCACAATTTTAATTGTTAATTTATAATCTGTTATTAATACCAACTAGTGAATCTGATCGGTAGCTAGATCAATCTCATCCGCTCATTTAATCTTATTTCTTATTTAACCGTAATTATGGGGATCGCCATATTTCCATTCTGTCATGGAATCCACGCTGTGCTGTAAGAAATTATCTTTTATTTATTTAGTAATGATAAAAACTACCCTTATACGTTTCACTTTTTCCGTTTTTCCTATGTTAGGAAATATTACAATTTCATACATACGAACTAATATTTACATTTTATAATTAATTATTTTTATTGCATTTCAATAGTCAATCATTGTCATTTAAATTTACACCCAAGTCAGTAAATTGCAACTAAAAAGTCAATTAAATACATAACTTACAATTGGAATGAATATTTGTATACTCTTCTTCTTCTTCATCTTCTTGCTCAATGCTGAGCGTCGTGGTCTTCTGGAATGTCAGGCACTTGGTGCACAAGTCCTCTCCATTCTTCCCGGTCCTGGGCCAACTTGATGGCAGCGTTTAGCGAGGATCCGGTTAATTCCTTTATTTGGTCTGTCCATTTTGTTGGAGACCGTCCTCTTGCCCGCTTGCCTTCAACTGTACCTGTTACTACCAGTTTTTCAAGACTCTTCTCGTTCTTTCTGGCGATATGCCCAAAGTAAGACAGAATCCTTTTCCTGCAAGTCGTGGAGAGTCTTTCTGTCACTGACAGTTCGCGGAGAATGGAGACGTTTGTGCGTCTTGCAGTCCAAGGAATGCGCAGCATCCTCCTCCAGCACCACATTTCAAACACATCCAGCATATGTCTTTCCTTTTTCCTCAGTGTCCATGTTTCCACTCCATACAGCGCAATGGAGAATACAAGAGATTTCACTAGACGGGTTTTCGTTCTCCTCAGTATGGACCGATTTTTCCATATCTTCGCCAGACTAGACATTGCTGATTTTGCCATTCCAATTCTTCTCCGGATTTCTGCTTCACAGCCTCCGTCTTTAGAAATGAGTGCACCTAAATAGATAAAGTCGTCGACTTCTTCATAATCCCTTAAAGAATTGTTCCTTATCAGGGTGCCGAATCGGTCGATGACAAGAACCTTGGTTTTACTTTTGTTTATTTGAAGTCCTAAATGCTGGCTTTCTATTTCGACTCTATGGAGGAGTTCAGCCATTTCGTCCTCATTGTTGGCTATTAGCGTTGTGTTGTCTGCAAACCTTATATTGGAGATCTTTTTGCCCCCTACTGATACGCCACCTTCCCACCCGTCTAGTACTTTCCTCATTATATATTCTCCATATATATTAAAGAGATCAGGAGACAGTATACACCCTTGTCTCACGCCTTTTTGTACTTGAAATGACTCTGAGAGGAAATTATCAACTCTTACCGATGCCAAATTTTGTACGTATAAGTTGTGAATAAGAACTATCAACTGTCTCGGTACACCCATTGCTTCCAAAACCTTCCACAGGCAATTCCAATTCACGCAGTCAAAAGCCTTTGTATAATCAATAAAGCAAAGTACGACCGGAACCTTGAACTCCCGACTTTTCTCGATTATTTGTCTTATGTTCAAGATTTGCTCACGTGTACCCTTGCCTTTGACGAATCCAGCTTGCTCAATTGAAATTTGCCAGTCGAGGTAGTGTTTTAGCCTTGCTTTTAATATGTGTAGCAATATTTTGCTGGCATGAGAGATGAGTGAGACAGTTCGATAGTTTTCACACTTTAGCGTAGAACCCTTCTTGTGTATTGGAATAAATACAGATTCCACCCAGTCCGTTGGCCATATTCCTGATTCCCATACCGAATTACATATATTGTGCATCCTCTTAATGCCGTCATCGGTCATATTCTTTAGGAACTCAGCTTGGATTCCGTCCTTTCCAGGCGATTTGTAGGATTTGAGTTTTTTAATGGCATTCTCTACTTCCTGGAGGATTATATGGGGTTCATCTGGATTTAAATCATTGAATTCTGCCTGGGGTTGCATACTATCATCTTTGTATAGGTCCGCACAATACTCTCTCCACCTTCTGATGACTTTGTCAATTTCACAGATGGTATTTCCCTGCCTGTCCTCAATGGTCCATGTTCGAGGCTTGAACTTCTTGGCGAGTGTTTTCACTTTTTGGAACAAGTCGCGAGTGTGATTAGTGTTAGCGTGACTTTCAATATCCTCGCAAATCGAATTGATGTAGCGCTCTTTATCCGCTCTGCAACTTCTTTGCACTCTTCGGTTCAGTTCGGAGTATTGGACTCTTACTTCCTGGGTAGATGTGCTCAATTTCTTAAGCCGTTTCCTCTCTTCAATTAATTTCCAGGATTCTTCGGATATCCATTGACCTCGTGTTTCCATATTTGTCCTCGGGGTTTGAGACTCTTTGATGCTTGACGCTATGATATTCTTTAGCTGTGACCATTTGTCTTCAGGATTATTAGAATTATCTTGAGAACTCTGGATCATGGATGAGAAATTTACTTGGAATTTCTTCAAGATGTCTTCAGAAGGGGTAGTTCGTTTTTTAGCCACATTTCGTTTTATATTTTTCAGCTTCATTTGTATTTCAGCAACAAGAAGTTGATGGTCAGAACCGCAGTCGGCTCCTGGGAAAGTTTTCACATTACGAACAGTCGATCTCCATCTCTTACTTATCATAATGTAATCAATTTGATTCCTGTATCTATCGCCAGGTGACTTCCAGGTATATAGTCTGCGTATGTGGTTTTTGAACCACGTGTTCATAATAGTCAGTTCAGTTTCTGTGCAAAAATGCAGTAGTTTCTCGCCTCTATCATTACGTGTGCCAATTCCATAGTGTCCGACAATGTCTCTCGGTTGGTCAGAGTCTGATGTTTTTCCAATTTTTGCATTGAAGTCTCCAATAACTAGTGTCACTTCTTTATTAGGAATGCTACGAAGTACAGTCTCTAATTTTGCATAGAATTCATCAGCATACATTATTTGATTATTAAATGAACTTACATATTTGCGTACTTTAAAAATAAAATTGCCGCACATCCGGACTAAATGTGTGCCAAGAGTTTATCATTTTGCATCTGGAATTTGAGAATGCAAAGCCGCTTCTAAATATGTACAATGTTCTGTTTGGTATAGCTGTCTTATTGGATACTGAGTATTTCATCGCGTGGTATTAAGGAAATTCCTAAATCAGTATTAGGGGAAATTAATCTTCTTATTAAATCAAAATAAGTGGTGGTTATATGAATTATATAAAGGGTCCGCCAAATAACTTTTTTTTTTGAAAATGCTATAAAAAACATCGAGTGTAGCTTCGGCTGTGTGGCACGTAGCGCCGTCCTGTTGAAACCAAATGTTGCCAATATCCTCCTCTTCAATTTTTGTGAACAAAAATCCGTTCAACATGGCCCGATAACGATCGCCATTGACTGTAACGGCCACTCCTTGCTCATTTTCAAAGAAAAATGGCCCAATTATGCCTCTGGACCAAAATCCGCACCAAACAGTGACTCGTTTTGGGTGTACCGGCTTTTCAATGTATGCGTGCGGGTTTTCTGTGCCCCAAATACGACAATTTTGCTTGTTTACATACCCGCCAAGATCAAAATGAGCTTCATCCGAAAAGATGATTTTTTTGGCAAAATCGGCATCTTCTGTAAGTCGATTGCAGGCCCACTCAGCGAAGCGAAAACGCATTGGATGGTCAGTTGGCTTCAACTCCTGAACCAATTGGACTTTGTATGGCGTCATACCAAGGTCTTTATGCAAAATTCGTCTCAATGATGTCTCCGAAATGTTCAATTGTTGAGAACGACGGTGAATTGATGTTGATGGCGCTTCACGCACACTTTCTGCCACAACATCGATATTCTCGGGTGTACGCACTGTTTTTGGCTTTTCACGCTTTGGTTTATCGATGAGGATGCCAGTTTCTTTCACTTTTTTCACAAGATAACGAACATACGGAGCTGACGGTGCTTCTCTTCTTCCAAAAACCGTACGCAATTTTCGCACACATTCTGCAACATTACCATGATTTTCAAAGTAATGTCGCAATATTTCCCAGCGTTGTTCAAGCGTATACACAACCATATTCGCTCAGCGGAAGGATAAAACTAATTATCTGTCAAATCAGACATGAGCTAAGTGTTACCATTCACGAAATAAGCACTAGTTGAAAAAAAAAACTTTAGATGGCGGACCCTATATATGGACAGTAAATATCCTCATAGCTAATTAAATTAATAAAAATTTCCAATGAAGTTACTTTCTGTCCAAAATAGCCACGACTAGTCCAAAATATATGCGCTGTTCTATGTACACTGTAAAATCGTCGAATGATTTGTTTTTATCTCACTCTGTATGTTTTATTTTTAGTTAGACAAAAAAGCAGAACCCGTTCCCGTTCCGGAGCGAGCGGAAGAGATCGGGAGCGGAGGAGCCGAGAGCGGAGAGGAGGAGCTGTGGGTGCAGCGCTACCGGCCGCACAGCTACTGCGAGCTGCTCTCCGACGAGGCCACTAACCGGGCGCTCCTGCACTGGCTCAAGATGTGGGATAAGGTGAGTCCGCACATCCCGCTCTACGCATCCCTCTCTGCCACTCCCTACTACGCTCACCGACGCGCATTCCGCAGGTCGTGTTCAACCGAGAAGTGAAGCTGAAAACTGCGGAGAAGAAGAGCAGCTTCAACAAGCGTTCCGGCAAATTCGAATTTGGGCAAAAAAGCAAGGACAGTCCGGGGGAGAGCGAGCCGGTGCTGGACCAGCACGGGCGGCCGTACCGCAGCCTGGCGCTGCTCTGCGGGCCGCCGGGCTGCGGGAAGACCACCCTCGCCCACCTGCTCGCCAGACATGCGGGTAAACATCATTATCTTGTTTTTTTTAAACATACTTTTAACTGCTAGCATCGATTTCACAAGTTGCGCACATGAATTAACAAATTGCGCACAAAATTCTCTATATTATGAAAGATGTAAAATTCTTTACATCATTGATATAAATACAAATTATTACTGTATCTTGATTTTTTTCAATATAATATTTGTTTTTATTTTTTCATTATTTGTACTTCGTATTTTAAATTACTATTACTATTTACATTTAAAAAAACATTACATTCGCTATCAATTTTTTTTTTGTAATTTGCTACTTGAATTACGAATACATGTTGCAATTTTCTGTAGCTGATAAATCTTTCATCAAACAAATGTTCTTTCTTTGTTAGATTAATTTTTTTACTAACATTTCTTGGTGGAACTGCATTTTATATAATAAACAACTACTCTTTACTCTTTTTCATTTTTATTTTGACCATTATTTTTTATTTTGGTTTGGCGATGTCGGTAATTGGCACTGGTCACATAAAATAAAAGTCGAACAAACTAAATAGTTATTTTGTTATAATGCATGCTCTTTCCTTTCTTTCGTGATTATTCGTGAAATTTCGTAATCAACCGGGACCGGGACTTACACTGAAAACTGTTTATTTAAAATCCCTTCCTTAACTGTAAATTTACTTTTATTTTTATCATTTAAAAAAATTAAATAATTAAAAAAGTTGCAAAATCATCGCAAAGTTTAAAAAAAAATCACATAAGGAAAAGAACATATAGGCAATTTAATAAGCGCTCAGCTAAAATACCATACCAGGCACCAGCACCAGGTATCTTTTTATCTCATAACTTTACACATAGCGTGTGTGCGTATTTTCATCTGCTCTCTCTGGTATCGCAACAAATAGCTGTTACCTGTATTTTTAATTCTTTATTTTATCTATTTCATAGATATGCATCATAAGTATCACTGACTGTAATAAATAAAATCCGCAACAATTTTGTATACTTCAAAGCTCAATTTTATTTCATCCAGGATACAATGTTGTGGAAGTGAACGCTTCGGATGATCGCAATGTGGAATCCTTCAAAACAGCTCTGGAGAACTCCACGCAGATGAAGTCGGTCTTGGATGCTGAGAAGAGGCCTAACTGTCTAGTCCTAGGTACATACTACCCTTCCTTCACAATTTCGCTGCTACAAACTGTATTCAAAGAGCTACTTTGTAAAGCATATCACTTGCAATAGTAAATGTATAATTTTTTACTAAGTTTTTTCAACAATGTAATTAAGTAATGTTAGTATACAACCACTCACCGAGGTTTTTGTCAACCATTTTCGGGACATACCCACCTCTTCATCAGGGCAATCACTATACCAGCATGCAAATATACTACATGTCACTGTCATAACACTGTTCACAAGCTTACAACTACACAAATGTTAATCACAGGACTTACAGCTTCTACCAAAAACGCATGTGATTAAACTTTTGTGTAGTTGTGAGTGTGTGAATAGTGCTATGTAGTGTAGTATTGTTTGCATGCTGGTGTAGTGATCGTCGTCATGTAGAGATGGGTACGTCTATAACCATCTCTTTGTATATATATACTACGAAACATTTTTGCATATAAAAAGTTAAAATGACTAAAAAAAAGTAAATGCTTTAAATATAAACACATTTAAAAAAAAACATATATATGTTTAAATATATATATATATATATATATATATATATATATATATATATATATATATATATATATATATATATATATGTAGTATATCAAGTTGTTATATAATTATAATTCGATTCTTCAATTGGTCAAAAAAAAAATCCATTTAATTTTAACAGTATTATTGTGCCAAAGGGAAAAACCACTGTTTTCAAGGGAAACAAACAAATTACTGAGACCCATGAGAGACATGAATTTTAAAAGATGATCAATAATCTAGAGGTTATTATTGTAATAATATCGGATGGCGAGTAGTTTGAACATTGTTCTTATATAAGTAAACGATAACATTTCAGATGAGATAGACGGAGCGCCGCTTCCGGCTATCGAGTTCCTGGTGAAGTTCATGTCGGGGACCGGGGTGGGGGGGAGCAAGGGCAAGGGACGGCGTGGTGGCGTGGCGCGGCGTCCCATCATCTGCATCTGCAACGACCCGTACGCGGCCGCGCTCCGGCCGCTGCGGCGCGTGGCGCTCGTGCTGGCCGTGCCGCCTGCGAGCGTGCTGCGGCTGGCGGAGCGCCTGACCACCGTGTGGCGGCGCGAGGGCCTGCACCCCGCGCCCGACGCGCCGCTGCTGGCCGCGCTGGCCGCGCGCACCGACCACGACATCCGCGCCTGCCTCTCCATCCTCAACTTCTGCAAAGCCAAAGGGAAAATGGTCATTATTCATCGAAAACCTATATTACCTAATAAGTAACCGTATGTTTTATGTTCCCATCTAATGGAGATATGCCGTACACCGATCTGGCTCCGGGAACCAATATAGGAGGGTTGTCGAATAATTTTTGGGAAATATCAACGCTGGAAGGAAGATATCTCAACTTTGAGTCTATGAAAACAAAAAGAGTAATATTTAGCCGATTTATTATGGCGAATGATTACAGAATTTCCTAGCCTAGTTTTCATCCAAATGACAAACATTGAAATGGCTGAAATTCTACAAGATAACTCTGTAAAAAGTTAGTCCGACTACATTTTACGCTGAAAAATAATATGATCAGATCTCCTCAAATCACTTTTGCCATTGTATTCAAACCCATTTTGTACCTGCGTGATTTTGTAATGGCGCAAATAAATAATCACTCGTAATATTATTTCAGCTAAAACTGGCAGACTTGGATAAAATAAATATCGGTCACAAAGATATGGCGAAAACTCTTTTCCAAGTCTGGAAGGAAGTGTTCCAAGTCCAGCCCTCCACGAACGCAGAGGACGGGAGCACAAGGTCGCGGGCCGCCCGACTCCTGCGCGCCGTGTACTCCGCCGGAGACCTCGACAGGTACTGATTTTTTTGTTTAAACGAATGTTGTAAATTGAAATGCATCATATGTTTTAGCTAACCATTATTGTATTTATCACTGTTAGTTATTAATATGACAGCGATAGTTTTTCTAATTCGGTTGAATGAATCAGCGATATATATATTGTTCAACTTCCATTACAGGTTAGCGCAAGGGGTATTCGAAAACTACTTGGATTGCGGCGGCGTACAGCTAGTGTCGGCGTGTCGCGCACTGGACTGGTTCGCAGCCTCCGATCGCCTGTCCAGTCACATCGCCTCCACGCAGAACTACTCGCTGTACCCGTACCTGCCCTACTCCTTCCTCAGCTGGCACTTTCTGTTGGCGCGCATGTCCTGGTCCAACATCAAGTACCCCAAGATAGGATTCGAGGTATGAGTTTTTCTAGAACGTCGCGGCACTTCCGCGGCTCGGGCTCCAATCACAAGGCGCGCTCTGTTGCAGATGCACCAGCGACAGGTGCAGCTGTCGGGCATAGTGTCGGGGGTCCAGCGGGGACTGTGCGCGCAAGTGAAGCCGTACTGCTCGCGGCGCTCTCTGCTGCTGGACGTTCTGCCGCTGCTGCCGCACGTGCTCAGCCCGGCCCTGCGCCCCGTGAACGTGCAGCTCTACACGGAGAGAGAGCGTCGCGCGCTGTCCTCGCTAGTCGGAGTGATGCTGGACTACAACTTGCAGTACACGCAGCAGAAGTTGCCAGATTCCACCTACCAGTATGTTTTGGACCCGGATATAATGTCTGTGGGAATATTTGGTAATTATACCTGTATAATATACCGTACATTCATTTACAGCAGACCCTCAGTTTTCACAATTTGTTGTACAAGTTTGTTGTTCAATTCTTGACTTATAAAAAATATTTTAAACTTTTAACATTTATAAACAGCGGCGTTTTTTACAAACAGGATTTTTATCAGTATAAAATCAATATACACTAATACAGATTTTGTTTACGAATCTTCAGTATGTTATCTCTCTATCCTCTCTACTTTCATGTAACGGAAACCTCAATTCAGTCATCGTACTCTGCATACAGGCCGCTAATACACAAAATACCGTAAACTAGAGGTACTTTCTGGCAATCAATTATTTCATTAGCGGGTTAGTGTTTAGATTACTAAAGCAGTTAGCCTAAATCTTACTACCCGTGATGTGATCAATAAGAGAAGCGCTTATAGGTCAGATTTTAGACCAGGATTAGGGAACATTTTCATTTCTAAAGGCCACATTCTATTATCTGATTCAGCGTGAATCCGCAGTAAAGAAAACCTCGACATCCCCCCCCCATAACATTTTCATTATTTTCTTATGCTTTCATTAAGTGAATTGTACCTGCAATGGGGTCAATGATGACTCGTCGGTTTGTTTCAGATGAAAAAACATCCAACGTTCGCACGTTGACATACGCCATGAAGCAGCTGATAGGGCGCGAGGTGGAGCTGGAGAGGATCCGGCGGGTGGAGGGTAGCGCCCCTCGCCCGCAGGCCCGCCCTCCCGCCCCCGCCCCCGCCCCCGTCCCCGCCGCCCTTCCCAACCACCTGCAGCGCCTGGAGCCCAAGAAGATGCGCTCCGATGTCCCACTGGTGAGTTTACAGTCTTGCTACATTTCCACTTGTCGCAACGTCCAGTCCTTTTTGTACAGTTTTGAAGGATATATTTTATCTACTGACATATCGCTCACTCCTTTCAACAACGTCATTATCAAAAAACTTGATTTTTCAGGAGATCGTTTCTAAAGTTTAAAAATATAATTAAATGTATTAAAAATAAATATCAAGCCACTTATTGAACTTTTTACTGTGCAAAAGATCTTTTTAGGTAAAACCTGAATGTTTTTTCTCCATTTGAAAAATATTAAGTATATTTCAAAAAATAATTAAACAATACCTTTTCTACAAAATGCAAAAACAACACTTTCTACCCTGAAGCGGGTAAATATTAAGTTAAAAATATGCCGCTTTTGCTGGAATGAAGTAGATTTTCTGGGCATTCCGAAAACATGCGCAACTGAAAATTGACAATTTTTTATATATTATGACGTTGTTGAAAGAAGTGAGCGATATGTGTCACAACCTTAATTCTGAGATTTATCATTTATTTGCCTAGATTTGTCATCTAGACTGATTATTGTTACAAATAAGACACATTGTATGCCATATGGGACTGTGATTAGAAAACTAAAAAATAATGAGAAAGGGATAGAAAAAGTTGTCTCTCAACATAATTACAATTAGAGAAAGCTAAAACAAAGAAACGTAAAACAAATTTACTATATTCCAATATGTTTAATTGCTATCATCATTTTTCTTCAAGGGTAATGAATATTTACGCTTATTCACTAAAATATAAAAATTCCTGCTGAGGTGCTCGTAAATAAATAATAATACGGAATTATTCACTAAAAAATAAAAAATTCCTGTAGGGGTGCTCGTAAATAAATAATAGTACGGAAATCATGTAGAGCAATTTGAATATATGATATAACAAAAGTACTTTTTATTATTACACAAAAAGCACCATTTATAACGCATCGAATTGTGCTGAAACAGAACCGTAACTAAGATATCAAATATAGAAGATAAAAAAAATTAAGACCGGCATTAACTTCCTTGTGACGTGGCCAGGCGCAAGCTTTAGGAGTCATTCGCAAACAAACCTCGCATATCAAATGGCAATCAAGATAAGTACAAGATTGGCATCCTGTGTAGAGCGATCGGCTCCGACGGTGACCGCACGACGAATACATAGTGCCCTTTAGTGGACAAGTTGCAGTTGTACAGCTCGGCTTATGTTCCCCGTCATACAGATGAGCAGCCTAATAGTCTCGTCCCATCACCGACCGTGGCCATGGCCAGCGCCGCGCTGTGAAGTCAATAAAAAACTTTTGTGAAGGACCACTTTGTTGCGAGTCCAAAATAGATTAATCCATTTTACATTAATCCTTATGTGAATTTTTGTTTGGGTTTGGAGTTACAATCTAGGTACGCAACTGACTTTTTTTATATTTTGATACTAAATTAAATTATAGTGAAAAATCACTGATATTTATTGAAACTCCAGCATATTAGTCAAATGCGCTAACCACTACACTACAGATGCAGACTAATTAATATACGCATAAATGTAGTTCTATAGGAATGTGTACAATTTTATTCTCAATATTATTAATATTTAAAGCATTTATTTGTGGCTAGTCATGTACAATTTTATTACTAAATATTATAATAAAATTGTATATGATAAAATAACAATTACATATTTAGTTTTTTCCACGTATATTTAATTTGATCTGTGACCGAGTTTCGTCGTTACTGACATCATCAGACCGGCAGAGGGCTAGACAAAAGCCTATGTTAAATACACAACAAGGCAGGGGTTAAAAATAAATGTTTTTATATTTAAAAATCTGACAAAACAAATTTAAGTTGTGTGAATTATTGTTTGAAGTAAGTATTGTATTATAAAATTGTACATATCCTATTACATAGTATTATCATATTAAATATAAGCCCTGGATAATAATCCAGGGCTTTTTTCCCCGTGTAATGCGGTGGAATGGCGTTCCGGCACCTTTTTCACGTATATATATATATATATATATATATATATATATATATATATATATATATATATATATATATATATATATATATATATATATATATATATATATATATATATATATATATATACATATATATATATATACATATATATATATACATATATATATATATATATATATATATATATATATATATATATATATATATATATAATATATATATATAATAATAAAACCCTTATCCGCACCCCAATGGTGCAAAGGGCACTGCATCATATAAACGCAGTGTTATGTTGATCACATGAAGGAAAGGTGATCAGCCCTCCGCTTCAGGTACCAGTCCAGGGTAGTATTGAATAAATATTACAGTGAAAAAATCACTTATATTTATTTTACCCCCCTCGGGAATCGACCCCAGGACCTCCAGAACGGTAGCCGAGCGTGCTGACCATTACACTACGGAGGCGGACGATATATATATATATATATATATATATATATATATATATATATATATATATATATATATATATATATATATATATATATATATATATATATTTTTTTTTTTTAAATCACGAAACAATATTTGCGCTTACGTAATTACAATCTTTATTTATATAATTCATCAAAATGATAAAATATGGTATTGTAAATTAAACCGTATGGAAACACAGTCAATTAAAGTAAAGCGTAATTTGTGTGCATTATGTTTCGGTCCCTTGTGTATGTATAGGACCGTGTTCGGCGCTCTCCTACACAATGTTCGTCTTCCCGCGTTATAAGCTGATACGTCATCATCTTAGTGGAAGTAAAATGCTTCCAATAATAAAGTACGGGTTTCGCCTTCCGGCATTATTAAATGGATTTCATCCTTTCGGTGCCGCGCTGAGTGTGTGTGTGAGCGCGAGCGCCTCAACATTAATCACTGCCGGCCCTGCGCGCGGCGGGGGCGGCGGCGGGGGCGGGGGCGGGGGTGCAGACGCCAAGGAAGAAGAATGATTTACGAAGCAAATAAATTCCGCTACTCGCCACCCGCTCTGCACACGGAGGGGGGGGGCTCGCGCGGCGCGCCCGACGCGCCCGGTGCGCGCCGCGTGCCCGCGTGCCGCGCGCGCTCCGGAGACTGCCCCTAATGAAAATGGGAAACATGTTAGCGATATTACTCCGCGCTAAGGAGTTAGGGCTATAATCGCTTAGAAGATTTAGTGTCGGGAGTGAGAAGTTAACTCGAGCGGTCTATACATCTCCGAGAGAATAATAGTCCTAACGGAATAGCGGGGGCGGAGCCGCGCCTAACCCTTTCTGGAGCCTTTTTTATATATTTCAACTCTATTTACTTCATGTACCCGAGAGTGTAATTCATTAATATAAATGCGTATTACATAACGGAGATAGTTATGTAGATGCTACACATTCGGCTCGACGCGTCCCAGCGCCCCGGACTCGCGTTCAACGCGCGAGTGCGTGCATTATTTCCTCTCTGAAACTATTGGGCGATAATAAACGAGTATCATCCCATAGGGCACACCATACCGTCGGTTATTGTAAAATTTAATGCCATGAAAATAATATTTCATGTTGAATATCCTTGTTTGCTCGATCCAGTCCTGTTGTACTGTCCTGTTGTAACGCACTCGCGTTTGTTATGGGCTTTAATTAGTTAGGTACCCAAAGCGTCAACGCATTTTTTCATACTATTTATTTCTACACTGATGCATTCGTCCGTGGTCAGAATACAAGAGCCAACAGTGAATTCGGCGCCGTGCACCGTGAAGAGTAGCCGTAAGAAGAAAAAAAGCAGTAACTTTTCGTAACCATCTTTGCTTTAAGCTGTTGGTGGATTCCCTTTTCATCCGATGAAGATTATTTTATTAATTTAGATATTGATGTATCGTGAAAATATCATCCTTAAAAAAATAGCAAAATACTGAAAGCCTCACTAGCGTGTAAACATTAGGGTATTGGCTCTTTATACTTTATCTGGCGAGTAAAGTGGACGTGGTCTCGCAGGAATATTTTTCTCAGCCGAGAACTTGCGAATCAGAAGCGACGAGTTACACTGCGCATTCTCGCGATGAAGAAGGAAGCCATTGGCCCAATTTTTCTGGTCTCTTTCTTCGTAAATTATTTTGCAAACGTTGCAGTACGCCTTTGTAAAACTCAAAATTTACAGTTGTTCCCCTTGGAACGCACTATGCCCTCACTATGTAAAAAATATGAGCATGGTCTTGATATTTGACTTTGACTGACGTGATTTTGTTTAGGGCGAGGAGAGTTAGGGGTTTTCCATTGGGAACTCTCTATTTTCATCTCAGGGTCATATTCATAGATCCAACTTTCACCTTCAATAACAATTTTGGCCATGAAATTCGGATCTGCTCGAAGACGACCCCGTTGCGCGACAGACACGATAAACACGCACTCACAAGCGGCTGCGGAGACTGACTACCTATTAGTAGTCATAACGTGTTCAAAATTGACACAGTCTGTCTCGGAGAATCAAGCCATCGGACATATGACACGAAATGGATGTAGCATCATCAGTTGCGGCTCTAAAAATTCTCTCACCCTATTTTTTGATCAGATCTCGTATATAATAAACCGAGTTACCCTCAGTCCGCCTCACCTACAGGTGCACATAACTCACGCGCAAAACTACGCTATGCGCCTTCCTATTGTTGGTTCCCTTTCGGTAAGGAATTCTTCGATTTGCCACATTCACTTATTACGCGCTAATAATTTATTTTGAAAACAGACGCACGCTTCTGTTTTAAATATTAATGTATACGAGGTTGTAGGAACATTTAATGTCGTAATTTTCCTAAGCGATTTTACTATCGGATTATTCCGCCAAAAACAAGTTGGCCCCGCGGCCCCCGCCCCCCGCCCCCTGCCTCAGGGGGGCTAATGGCGTGGCGGTCGGTTGAAGCGTCCGTTTCCGGAACGCAGTAGGAAAAATGCGAAAATTGGAGTTTAGTAAATAAAATAAATAAATGTAATGACGTCACGGGGGAAAAGGCTCCAAATGGCCTAAATAGCCGGAAGCTTTTAGAGTTCCTCCCCCCCCTTCCCCCTACCCCGGGCAGGGGCGCAGGGGCGGCCGACCGGCGGCCCGCGGTCCCGACACCGCCTGCCCCGCCCGGAGATACGTACCGCGTATTAGCGAGTGATTTACCGACGACTCTATTACCCTTACGCGATCTCCTAACGTTTCGTCCATCTCCGCGCGGAATTATTCCGCTTATATTTCACGCGATGTTCCCAATTACCGAAATGGTCAGAGTCCGTTCTGCGGATTTATTACTTTATCGCGTACCTAACGCGATATGCCTCCGGAGTGGCTGGGCGCGCGGCGCGCGGCGCTGGACCGCGGGCCAGTCGGGCCGGAGCATAAATCTCCTCGGACAGGTCTCGTCCGGACTCCCGCGCCTCCCGCGGTATAAATGCGCGATAAATCTCGCCCACCGACTTCCGGTGGGCTCTATGCTAAATACTTCCTGTCCCCCCTCCCCCTCCCCCGCTCGCCGGTCACACCGCACTGCGACTCTTCACCTGACCTCGAGGATGTCTTATTATATTGGATGTACCCGCTTACCATATATGTACATGCAATACATATAATCATTTTTATTTAATTCAGTCTTTCGTTTGTCGTTACTGTTTTCTTGTTTCTCTAGAATAGCTTCCCCTGTTTGATGGTTTTCTCCAGCGTATATCTCAAACCTGTCGTTTATATCAAGTTTAGAAATGTACTAGGATTCTTATCCGGCTCTCCCCGCGATCGGGATTATTGCATTATTTTATAGAAACTTTAACAATAAGGTTATTTTGAATTCCGAAAAATATGTACGAGTATACTCGTACATATTATTACACATCATATATGATGTGTAAATATTTTTGGACTAAAAAAAAAAAGAAAGTCTTCCAGGTCAACAAAGGTTTTCTTTTCCAACAAATGATAACTCTTTGTTTTTTGTTGCGTCGTCTATCTAAAAATAAATATGCGAAGCGTGTATTTAAAAAAATATACGTATGGTGTTCGACCTTCCACCGTTTACCTTACATACACATTTTCTCTCCCAGTATATGACAATAATATGGCACACTTTAACTCAATTTCTAGGATGCTAAGATTGTATAATAATTTAGAAAATACTGATAATGTGACCATCGACATATTTAATGATGGCACGGACAAATACAAGATGACTATTACCAGATTGGTGAAATCAAATTCAAATTGATTTCACCGATCTGGTGGAGTCTTGAATTTTGTACCTTATGTAGCGTAGTTTAATTTCACTTTTTATTTTTACTTCTAATTTTTATTTTTATTTTTCTTACTTCATTACTTTTAATTGTTACTACCCTTTTTTACAACCAAATTTCTATTCTTTATATATGTGTTTAACCTGCACCTTTATTGTTTCTGTAAGCTTGTTGTGTTCCCATATAATTGATGAAAAACGTCAACACTATTTGTATTGCACTGTATTTCGTTTATTGTAATATGTTTTTCATTGTTTGTGAACCATAAATAAATAAAAGTAAAAAATATATACAAATACAAGTTTTCGGTATATACTTAGTAGTTACCTATACGGTATTGTGTTTGGGTGTAATAAATATTGTATCGCAATAATCTGGAAGGGCACCTCGCGCGGTGCTGCAGTCGCGAGAAGGTCCCGGCGTGCGTTATTACGGCGGGAACGGTAATCGCCTCCTTCCTTCCGGACTCGAAGGGCGGGGCGAGCTTTAAGGGATACTTCCCGTTTTCTTCATCCGTTGGATATTTGGACCATAATCGTAAAAATATTATTTTAGAAATGCGAAGTTAAACGATATCCGATCGATAAATCTAGTTCACCCGCCGACAGTAGTTCAGGTGACCGTCGCTAATCCGAATTACCATTTTACGCGAGCTACCGTCCCTCGTCATTCACCGACCCGAGCACCCAGCCCCCAGCACCCGACACCAGCACCCAGCCCCCAGTACCCGGCACCAGCACCCGGCACCAGCACCCGGCACCAGCACCCAGCACCCTAATCCGCCCCCGCCCCGAGTTTGCGAAACGAATCACTCCGAGTAGATATAGCAGATTTATTTTCCATCAGAGCCGGTGTTTACCTCCGTATGACGAGCGGGGGGGGGGAGGTTCCCTCACTTATTCGTCCGTTATTGTTTACACTGTTTGTTTTTGCGGTGAATCCAGTTTAGTGCACCGGGAACAAGAGTGCCACGAGAGAGTAGCGCGAGTGTCGCGTAATGATCCCCATCCCCGCGCGTTGCGGGTGCCGAGAGCGGTGCCCGGCACTCGACCACTCGCCCTACAGCCGGCTCCATCCAGCTCCAGTTAGCTCATTAGCGTCAACCGGCTCTCCGCGCCGCGAGAACAGTTTCTTTTAACGAGATCTCCACGAACCCCCTTCCGATGTGACTACTCTTCTGTGGATTCGTTAAACGCTCTCTCGTCGCCTGTAATATAAAAACTAGCGCGACACGTCCACACGCGGCGTGAAGGTACGTGCCCTTCTTTGTTTCTATTAGTTTACCCTTCGTCGAATAAAAATGATATACCCGCGTAGTTGGTAAGCAAGTCGAGTCGGTAGAAACCGATCGGGCACCCGATACGGTATTTCCCCAGGCGACCGGGCGACCGGGCGACAGGAGAACGAAGCGGGGAAAACAGATTGTTATTTGGCATCCGATAATCTCTAGCGGAGTGGAAACACAATTCTATTTCTATTCCGACTTTTCCAATATAAATATGAAAGTTCCGGGCGGCGGCGGTGTCGCGACAAAACTAATTTCGAAGCGATCAAAGTAAGATCGTACCCGGTTACTTACTTACTCCGCACTTCTGTCGCGACTTCCCGACCGACGCTTCCGGCATTATTGGAATATTATCTCGCTTATTGTTGTTTATCGCCGCGCTCTGCGGAGCTCCGTTACGAGTTTAGCGGAAGGCTACTATGTAATAAGGCTACAGCTTTCTGTAGCGGGCGAGTTAGGTCCCTATGTAGTTAGGACTGAGGTTTCGCCGCCGCCCGGTACCGCTTAGTAAATCCACCCAATTTCCTCGGTGGTCATTTTTCATGGTTCCGCGTAATCCTCCATTTCTCTCCCAACATTACGAGCATTCGAGTACCTTTTCGCACGCGACTATATACCACCGGCGCTAGTGTGGTCAGAGACTTCTGTCTCGGCACATTTCTCTTTTTTGTAATATCGCGTTAACCAGTGCTACTATAAAATATTATAATTCATTTAGTTAGTAACAATTTTTAGTTGTAATTAGTTTTTTTATTAATTGATTCGGCAGTCACTTTGTGGTAAAATCTATCCATTTTTAATTAATGTTTTACTTAGTAAATACCACTATTATATACCACTATAATAGTGGTATTTACTAAGTAAAACATTAATTAGTAATTAGTTTTTATTAATATTTTTATAGCATAAAATAACGCGTTCAATTTTTTCTGCCAATTTTCAATTAAAAGCCCCACTATCCCCTCTATGAGCTAAAGAAATAAGTATCAACGAAATAGCTTGTTTTTGACGTGTCTACGTCTTTTACCCCATCCCGGCTGCTCTCGTTCGGAAAGTTAGCGTCACACATTTTTGGTCTGAGGTCCGCGGCAATTTCTCTTCAAGAATAAGCAGTACGGTCAATGTTATAGTACTATTGTATCGGTCTGTCCTTAGGCTTCTGGTTTCATACAAAATATTGTTCCACTGTCGTCATCAGGCCACCCTACAAACGTATAATTTCGAGCAAATTATATCGATGATTATATTATTATATAAATAATAATATCGATAATTAGTATGTATCGGTCAAAGGCAATCTCTAAGAAGAGATCCATTTTGGCATATAAATAAAGCTGCTCAATGTCGACAATGATACGAGTCTTGTTGGTGGTATATAGTACCACCAACAAGATACTACATATTCACATACTATAAGCGCCGACAACACTCGTGTCATTATTGAAATCGAGCCATACTTCCGTGAAAATATCATCAAAATTTTACAAAACCCTACAAAAAGAGCAATTTTCCAAATGTACTTCCCTCGAAGATCCGCACTTTACTGAAGTTGGTAAGGATGAGACTAACGATGACATATTTCCATCAGGTGATGAAGGACTTCTTCGGCCGCTCCGTGTCCTGCTCCCCCGCCACCGCCGCGAGGAAAGGTAAGCGCCCGCACACTCCCTGCTGCAGTACTACAGTACTACAGTACTACAGTACTACCCTCGCGCGGTAATCAAGTCGCGGAATTAGGAGAATAATTGTCATTCGGATTGTTGGACCAATTACACTGAACAAATTTGTCTCGCACTGAATAAACTCCATCACGCCATCGGTGTGGGAGTTCGGGAGGGAGAACCCCCCCTCCACTCGCCACCCCGAGACTGGGAGAGTACCATCACAGGCGCCGTGGAATACTATAGCCGAATAGAATCGTCTGCGAATCTCGTGTCCCGGGTTCGATTCCCGTCAGTCGGAGAATGGAATCGGGAAATATTTATTTTCAATCATGTGGCTAGTGAGATCTTTACTTAAAATCTCAGAAACTTCGAATCACGGAGAAATGCAACAAAATATTATTACTCTAAAATTTAAATGATAAAGAAATATCAGTTTTAGTTAATTATATTGTAATATCAAAAGAGAGACACTAAAGAAAGATAATAAAATTACAACTATACAGTTTTATCCACATTTATTTTATTTAACTGGTCAAATAAAATCTGACGAAACCCGGTCACTGAGAAAATAAAATGCATGTGGAAAAACTATATAGTTGTTAATTAATTACATAAAATGCATTTCCACCAAACCTGCTACGCCAGTTTCGAAGTCGGGCGTCTACCCAACTGCACCACGGCGCCTGTCACCTCTACCACACAACTGATAATAATAATAATTGAGATAAAAGGTGGTGATTTGGAACCGGTCAGAGGTATCCTCGCGCGGACTACTTTATTGTTACACGAACTAACAGCCCTGTTGTTCCAGCCGGGAAGATAGACGACATCGTGAAGAGCCCCGTGTGGTACCACTACAAGGAAGGCTTCAACAACGCCGTCAGGAGAGATGTCAAAATCAGCGATCTCCTTTGATATTATTCGTATTTCTAAATTTTATATTGTATTTTGTATTCATTGTAGACATTATAAATAAAGTGTAATTTTATGAATCAAAGGTACTGAATCACTTCCCGAGAGCGTCTCCCGATCTGTAATCCCCAGACGTGTCAGCTCTGTACCGTAAATCCTTCCCGGTTAATTTATTACAATCTAAAAACTTTTCTCAGCAAATGGGACTACGCGATATATTATGTGGCGAGTACCCGAGCCGAGTGGAAGCGATCTCCTCCGGTTAGCGGGTCTACCATATACCTGTACGAGGGATGACTTTCAGATGCGATGACGATCTTGTATATCACTCATTCCCTTACTTACGCAGCTCTTTGTTTAGTTTAACTTTCTAAAAATCTCTTCATAAAAACGCTTCTCTGTGTTGCGCACTGTATTGATCTTGGTACTCAAAATTGTCAATTTAAGACTGCTCGCAGACGCGGTGGAGGTAGAAAAAATTGATATCTCATTGATATATTTTATGTTATTGCTCTGAACGTATTGTATTTCTTTTTTATCGTGTTTCGCGGTCGTGTTCTAAAGTATTTTTTTTTCTAAAGTAATTTTTTTTTCTAAAGTAAGTTTTTTTACTATTGTTGTACCCCCTTAGATTTTCCCTGCCTAGTAAAAATAAGTAACAGTATTTTGTGAGTTCGCCTTTCTCCGAATGGTTGTCACCGCGCTTTGGGCATATAAAGGACAGAAGCGGGTGTAGCTAATGTTCCCGGAATTGCGTTTTTGTTAATAAGTTTAATTCAGCTGAGAGTCGAGAATATTCTCGCAACATCGCGCATATATTGCCAAGTTTCTGCGACTCGAGACAGGCAGATTGCGGAGCTGGATGAGAAGGCGCTAATTTATGGTTCGTCCCCAGCACCTGGGCGCCTGGGCACCTGGGCTCCTGGGCTCCGGGGCCCTGGGCTGCTCACTGCAGCCGGAGGGGGGGACTACCCCTTCGTCACTCTCCTAATGAACAATCAAACCTTTATTTAAACTGAAAGTTTTGTTAAAACACCCACTCGGGCTCCGCTAATGTACTAGCTTCATTAAGAAATTCCAACAGCCGGTACGGTAAGTTTTTTTAGTATTCGTTATTTTAATTTCCGAAAAAGATGCCGAATAAATACAAAAGTGGTGGAAGCTGTAAAGAAAAAGGAAATGGCTTTTTAAAAAGCTGCTCAAATATTTCGGCTCGCAACTGATTTATCTGTTTATTTAAACGTTCATTTATGTCCCTTTTAAAATATTTTAATGCAATGAAAAAAATAGAAAATTGGCTAAAAGTGTAATAATTACTCATCACTATCGCCGATGTTGGGCAGGGCATATTTTTAAGGATGGCGGATGTCGGAACAGCGATGAATGGGCTCAGAAAATAGCAATTTTCCCATTTAAGTTTACTTAGTTATTTAAACGATTCAACGACATCATGAAAATTTCCAATATTAACAATAGATACTTTTGAACAAATGACATGTAATATTCTAACAAATGTCTAATTTAGAGGGATCAATTGACTAATAATTTAAAAAAATCCTAACTAACCATCAGGCCGCTCGCCACAAGGGGTAGGCAGAGAGAATAGGACGCCTCACCAATCTCTTTTAGCGAAAAATCTTCTCCTCACACATACACGCTGATTTTCCGACTATTTTATCAACATGTTTCCGAATGAAAAAAAGTAGTAACGACGAGTGGATTCATATTAATATTTTATATTTGAATTTTACTATTTGCAAAATGCGCGGACATTTTTACAATAGTAAGGTCCAAAGGTTTAAGGTTGATGAGAATAGAAAAGTTTTTTTTAATTTTCATGTATTAATTATGTACCTTACCCGCCTTCGTTTGCGTTCGGGTGGATTTGTGCACCTCAATAATAAAATTACTATTGCCATCACGCCGTTTCTGCAGCGGTAGGCAAAGAGGATGGGACGCCACACTCGTCTGTCCCGACATACTCCATGCCCGCCGATTGCGTAGACTTGACACCACCAATTTATTAAATATTAATTTCTGATAAATACTCATTCTTACCTTATTTTTTCTGATAATCTCTGGAATAACAAATGTCGGGATATTTTAATCAGTTGAAAATTATGTATCTCTTCCGTAATTTGGTCCTCTTCAAAGAGGAACTTAATGAAACTACGTGTATATTGTGTAGAGTAACTTAATGAAACTATGTTCATACGGCGTAGAGGAATAAATTAATCTATGTTTATGGTACCTTCCCGACTCAGTTGATAATTTGAGTGTTAACAGTTGCCGTTGCAGAATATGCTTTTGATCTTCATTGAGTGTTAGTGGCAGAATCGGAACCAATCCCAATATCATCATTTTGAAAGTTGTGAGAAATAACGATTCTTCGCCGTGATGTTTTCTTTTAAAATAAATCAATTCGAGTACGTAGAAAGAAAAAATAAAATAAAATCGAGAATAAACGCGGTAGAAAAGACTTTCGAGAGATTCTGTTGACTGATGAAAAAGGAAGCAATTAAATGAGAACCAAATAATATTAATATGTTTTTGAAGGTTGAAGAAAAATAAACGCCTAGGAAAGTTAAGTTGAAGATTGCTATGTGGGGAAAACACTGCGTCTGTCTACACCGGGTTTAACGTGAAAGTTATAAAATATAAAAATAGGCGTTTAAGAAAAATTATCAATAGATAAACAAAAATTAAAACTAGTTAATGCAACAGTGTTACGAGGACTAAAAGTATTAATTTAGCGAAACACAGCATTTTTTTAAAATGAAATTTTAAATATGTATTACATTTTTGATTTATTAATTTTCCGCGCAAACCACTTTTGGACCTTACTACTCTATGCATGATACATACGTAAAACGTGTTACTTGGGTATAAATTTCCCCTTTAACGCGACACAATTAGATTTACATTACAAATACATCGAATCCGCATAAAACAAAACATGGAAATCGTAAAATTTGAGAAACTAGAAACGAAATTTTCAATTTGACTCGAAACAATTTCGTATGCAAAGACATTCCACTCAATATCAATCTCATCCGCCTTGACTATCTCCGTCTCTCTCGCACTCCCCCGAGGCACGTGGAAACTCAGTGGCGCAAACTGAATTTTCACGTATCAATAATTTAAGAATCTTCCCTCTCCTTCTGGCGGTCTTTATTGCACTCGCTTCCTGTCTGAACTCCACGTGACAAATGGGCTCGTCTCGCCTTCGCGGGGCTCGGAGCCCTCCGCGGTCTCGCTCTCTCCCGCGCGCTGCCGCCTGCCGTCTCGCTCGCTCGCCAGACTGACGGAAGCGGGCGCGAGACATCTACCCTTCCTGTTTCCACTTGGCGCTGGGGGTGAAAGGTTTCCCGCTCAAGTTACGTGCGGAATCCGAACACCTGTCTCGCTCTCTCCCACGTCCCGCCACCAAATTGAATTGGTCATTAGAAGTGATCACATTCCCCAGTAAACCTCCCCCTCCCCCGACCCCTGCTCCCGCCCGCGGTACAGTATGGTCGGAAAATTTTGATTTTACAAAAACACCTATCTTATAACGAGTCTTCATATGTTACGCCGGAAGAACTAATCATATTGCCGAGCACAATGAAGGGCATTTTACTGAAAAATGTTTCGATTTTTTTTCCGTATAAAAGTATAAAATCATCGTAATCTTGGAATTCGATTTTCGATTTATCGCAAATGTAATAAAAGCTTTATTTTAAGTATTTATTTGTAATAAAACATTGTAGAATCGTCGTCAATATTCTAACGATATTACGTTAGAATATTATACTATTTTCTACTCACCCTATATGTTGTTTAAATATATTATTACGTCGTAGGAAAATTATCTCAAAAATTACTTATCGAACCCGAGGTTATTCGATTACCTTTTTTATAAATTGTCATGTTTTTTATAACGTTTATTTTTTTTAGTATATGCAAAATACATATTTTTTTTAATTTTCGTGTTATACATGTCCAAGAAAAAATAAATTGATATTGAATAAAAATAATGCATTTAAAAATGCATATTTTGTTTTTAAATTATTTGTAGCTGGCGTCCAAGGGGTCATTCCCAGATTAAGTTTCAATTTTTAAAAATAATTAGTAAAACAACGAACTAAATTTTGAAGATTAGTTTATTCAACTAAATTTAAAATATTAAATTTTTGTGGTTTATATACAAGTTTTAGTTTACAGGTTTAAACTGATCAGTGGAGAATGTATCAATTAAATTTTACAAATTAAATACTTCTTAGCCCAAAACATGGACCCGGGGCTTTGAAACATCCAGATGGCTGTTAACTGCTAAATACATCGCTCACTCCTTTCAACAACGTCATATATCAAAAATCGTCAATTTTCAGTTGTGCATGTTTTCGGAATGCCCAGAAAATGTACTAAATTCCGGCAAAAGCGGCATATTTTTAACTTAATATTTACCCGCTACAGGGCAGAAAGTGTTGTTTTTGCATTTTGAAGAAAAGGTATTGTTTATTTATTTTTTAAACATACTAAATATTTTTCAAATGCAGGAAAAACATTCAGGTTTACCTAAAAAGATCTGTTGCACATTAAAAAGTTCAATAAGTGGCTTGATATTTATTTTTAATACATTTTATTATATTTTTAAACTTAAAAAACGATCTCCTGAAAAATCAAGTTCTTTGATATATGACGTTGTTGAAAGGAGTGAGCGACATGTCTCAATTATTTCTTTTGCATCCTTTGGATTTTTTCGAACAATTTGAAGATGTCCAAATTTTCCTTTTGAGGCATACACTACTTTTTCAGTAATTTTTTACTCACTCGGAGAAGATAGATATCTACTTTTTTTCGCCAGATTTTATGAAACATTCTGACACCATTTTCCTGTTAAATATCACGATGAAGAAAATTCTACTGCCCAGTAGAATTTGCTTTCTTTTTTTTAAACATCTGCTGAAAAGTCTGCTAGCAAAAAACGACCAGTTTTGGCACTCACTTAGTATGACTGAATGAAAAACTTTTGATCCAGTTCGCCCTTAGAATAGTGGTCTGAGAAGCACCTTCCTTCAGTCTTCATCTCCATTTAGATTTATTGTTTATATGTATAATGAATTTTGTAAAAGTTGTTTTCAGTGAATATTTATATTGGTTTTTCAAATGTGAATAACTCGCAAAGCCTCTTAAGACATAAGGTATAAATAAACATCAATTAAGCTTATCTGGGGTAGCTTGGGGCTCAAGAAACCAAATGAAAATAAATATTTATTGAATTCATTTAACGATTAGCGGAAATCGAATAGTTAGACTATAAAGTCTAATTGGCGTCGCGGGTTCAATATAACTATAAAGTTTGTTCCCTGATTGAATATTAATATTTGATGAGAAATATAATTCTATCTACCGATATATTGGATATTGTCAGCCATCAGACAAGATATGATAAAACAATAGATTAACAGCTCCTATCGAATGACAGGATGCCTAAATAATCCTTATGTTGAAAATTAAACTCATTTTATGATGTCGCGACATATCAGGGAATAGACATTTTACTATCCTTGTTTCACCATAACGTTATAAATATATATATATATATATATATATATATATATATATATATATATATATATATATATATATATATATATATATATATATATATATATATATATATATATATATATATATATATATATATATATATATATATATATATATATATATATATATATATATATATATATATATATATATATATATATATATATATATATATATATATATATATATATATATCGTATGAACGATAGGTAAGTGACGGTTACAATTTTGTTAGTGAATAATCAGAGCATTTGTAACTTTTTTTTAAAATCGTAATTTATAATATCATGTTTTTAAACGTCGATTTTAAATATTTTTAACTTTGGTAAATTAATTACCATGTGACGACGAGAGTGAAGGGCTATCTTAATTATTGCCACGTCGTTCTTATTTCACAATAAAAACTGCATGAATCGATGACCAAATTGCAGATAAACTATTTATCTGTTTTCATCTATCAGAAATAGTGGTATTTACTAAGTAAAACATTAATTAAAAATATTTATCTGTTTTCTATTATTATGGACATTATATTTTTTAAAGGGCTTTATAGTAAAAAAAAAAGGTTCGGGGTGGAGGGCTCCCATTGGCTCGTGTCGGGGGAAGGAGTAATCCAATTTTGGCCAATCATTTTTATTTAGTCTCCCTCCCCCTCCACCCCTCCCCGGTGTGCCCGCCCGAGGAGGCCCTCCCACGCGACCCCAAGTTTCCGGACGCTTTTCCCGATTCTGCGCGTAATTCAATGTTCGCCTTGTTGTCTATTAACAATGGTTTCATTTTGCAACCTTATTACCGTTCAATCGAAGAATTTCAGCAATGTTAAATTTATCACAGATTTTTAAAACCTCAAGTTACTTTTTTATTAAGTATTAAAATATTGAAAAAAATATATAAAAATAATATATATATATATATATATATATATATATATATATATATATATATATATATATATATATATATATATATATATATATATATATATATAAATTAATTTCTGGGGCATAACACATCGCTCACTCCTTTCAAGAACGTCATAAATCAAAAATCGTCAATTTACATTTGAGCATGTTTTTGAAATGCCCAGAAAATGTACTATATCCCAGCAAAAGAGGCATATTTTTAACTTAATATTTACCCGCTACAGGGCAGAAAGTGTTGTTTTTGCATTTAGAAGAAAAGGTATTGTTTAATTATTTTTTTTAAAATACTTAATATTTTTCAAATGGAGAAAAAACCTTCAGGTTTTACCTAAAAATATCTGTTGTATAGTAAAAAGTTCAATAAGTGGCTTGATATTTATTTTTAGTACATTGTATTTATTTTTAAACTTTAAAAACGTTCTCCTGAAAAATCAAGTTTTTTGATTTATGACGTTCTTGAAAGGAGTGAGCGACATGTACTATTTGCCGATAGGTGCGGATAAGCGATCTACCAGAGAAAAAGAAAATAAATTTGATTTAATTAAATGTTACGTGTATACCATACTACAATTTTCTCATTGACATTCCTGAAAACTGTATTCTATACCAGCCTATTTATTAATGAAGTAAAGGGTCATGATATAGTTCAGACTCCAGCTAACTCTTTTAAATTCTAGCCGCTGGGTACATTAGTGACGTTAGATTTCTTTATGATTTTTATTTTAATTATTACCAAAAATATGTATTTATGTACGTAAGTACGTACGTAGGTACGTGCATTTCCTTATTCTAATGTGAGTGATTTCATTGCACATTTTGGTAAGTTCTTTATTTGAATATATGCGAGATTCTTTATTTTTATTTTGGTCTGGTTATTTTATAATTACAAGTTATTAAATAATAAGTTATCTGTATTGACCTAAGTGTACTCTTTTGCTCACAGTAATAGTCAGTACCTAATTACAATAATTTTAGTTAAATTGAACTTTTATTTAATGAATAGAATGTAAAAACGCGTGTATGCCGTTTGTAGAATAATTCTACGTTGAATTTTATTGAAAGCTTATATCACGAATAAAAGACAATTTCCACTCGGAATAACCACATTCTCCCGTGCATAGCGTGTTTTATGGTGTAATATTCACAACCCATACGTAATGTTATGTACAATACTTGCCTATCACATGTTTAACCAAGTTGTGGTGTTGCGAATCATCGTAGTTTCCATTTATAACATAATTGCGTTGATAGAGCTTCATACTTTTATCCAATGTTAATTTTATCTTTATGTTTTCAAAACTGCGTGAAATGTTTGCTAGAATATGTTTTTATCTTTTCTTTTTAGATTATGTAAATTCTGCGCATGTATTTCAAATTTTATAAATGAACGAATCCACGTCTAGACGTGGATTCATTCATTTATAGAATATAATCTAGATTATCAACATTAATAAAACGTACCTACTGTAAATGTAATTTTTGTTTATGAACGAAATTGTAATAAATTAATAAATTTATCAGGGCAAGAGAACCGGAACTCGAGGCCACAAATCACTCTCGTACACCACATACTCGTATTAAATACATTTGTCCAGCACGCACGTGACACACTATTGTCGTTCAGGTAAGGCAGTCTGGCAGTCTGGCAGTCTGGCAGTCTGAATGTCGTGGTGTCGTGATTTCCTTGATTTATTTTCAGACTCCAGCTATTTTACCCGAACGTATGAAGTGTACATAACCAGAAATATAGAAGACCTCATTGCGCGAATTCAAACAGAGATAGGAGTTTTATATTCCGGGTCGACGAATATATACCATACATCACAATACAATTATTTATTTCTTTGTTATATATTTTTTCCTTCATAAATAAGGGATAACCCGTTCAAGGTAGTGTAAGGAAAATGAGAAAGTCTTATTATTTGTCAATTTATTTATTACATCCATCGCTACTTTCTTTTTTATTAAAGCTACCTAACAATCGCGACTCCCTCACAATATCCTCCACATTAACAACTTTTTAAATATTTCTTAACTTTTTATATTATTTACAAAATGAAGAACACTTTATTTCATAAATTACGAATTCTATCTCTACAGCAGTGAATTGTGCCTAAATATTACACTATTTACAGCAAATAGTACCTACCTACTTGTGTACATAACGCTACTATGTCCCACGGTACACATTGCGTCTCGACCCGAGCACCTCCGGGTTCGCGGCAGACGGACACGAGAGACGAGGAAGGTCGGTAGCGGGCTCGGCCAGTCGGACTACGGTAACAATATTCTCCTCATAACGAGTAATGACGCGAGGTAAAGGATGACTACGTACATAAGTCACGGAATTATTTATATCCAAATTGAATTTACATACTATCTTTACTCAGTCAAGAAATGCAACATTCTCCGGTTCCGTTCCACTCTAGTCTGGTATTAAGTACGTCTAGTCCTCGGAGTCCTTGGGCGGCGGCGAGGCGGGCGTGGAGGGCGCGGAGGGCGCGGCGGGCGAGGGCGCGCGCAGCAGCTGCAGCGGCGGCAGCAGCGGCAGGCCGTGCAGGCCCTGCAGGCCGTGCAGGCCGTGCAGGCCCTGCAGGCCGCGCAGGCCGTGCAGCAGCGCGGCCGAGTGCTCGCGCGCGCGCCGCCGCAGCTCGGCCACGCTGGACGAGCGCTGGTCGGGCGCGCCGGCGCCGGCGCCGGGCGGCGACGGCAGCAGCGACAGCGGCTTCATGGGGCAGCACGAGCACAGTCCCGGGAAACCTGCGAACGGACAGACTCCACTTTACTCGACAACTTACATCAGTTCATTTTTAGACCCCTCCGAATAGAAAAAAATCTCTTTCGCATACCGATACTTTTGAAACGACGCCTAATGGAAAATGCATGAATGCGTTTGAAATAAATTTGTTTTGTAAAAAAAACTGTCGCTTAGTCCATTTTCAGAATTTCCTTATTAATTTTTCACAAGACTTGGTTAAAATTAGAATTTAGCTATTAAATTTGATTTTCAGTAGATTTATTGTTATTTTAATCGCTACGAGTATACCTAGATAGTTATCATTGGTCAATACGATCACAAAGGAAACTCTGCCTTTTCCTCAAGGAGTTAACTCTTCGAGTTAAAATTAGGTTGGTACGAATATTGTATTATAAAATTAAAAACTACCGATATCTCGGTAATGCTTCGCAAAAATTGCTCGTGCATCAGCGAATATTCTGAATGATAACATTTAAAAAATAAAATGAATTAATCCATTAGAATAAAATACTCATTTCGTTTGCGTAATATTAAACTCAGGCTTCCATCTTGTCTCATCTAACCTAAACCTAAATTTTAATCTTGATAGATCCGAGATCTGATCTTTTCAGTGACTAAATTCTATTCAGAAGAATCTGAATCCTACTGAAAATATATGAATGGCACAAAAGGTTTTGTGTCGGCTGGTGCCTATTCTTAAGGTGACTATTCTTAAATTGTTGCTGTAGAAGCTTTGTCTATGTATGTGGAAAATTCTTGAGATGAAATCGATTGCAGACTCGGGTCGTCCATTGAAGTCCATCATCCAGGTGAAGCGTTGTGTCGGCACTGGCGCTTGGACCTTACAGTAATCTGGACGACCCGCAAGGTGGGTAAGTTCGCACACACGAGTCAGTAAGTGATTTCTCCAGTGCGCAGTGGTGATGAGCGGACTCACCTTTCATCGGCGGGAAGAGGGGCTGACTGAAGTGCGGCAGGCCCGACAGGTGAGGGGGGAAGAAGAGCGGCGGGCCGGGGCGGGACCCGTCCAGGGGGCGAAATCCTCCGCTGCAACAACAGGTCACTAATTACTCTCCCACTCATTTACTACCATATTATATAAATAGACGAGCTTTAAAACGGACTTATGTTAATAACAATATATATTATATATTTTTTAAATCACATCTTTAACATTCCAAAATGACTGTCAAAAATGATTTATTATTTGACCCCTTTTCGCACCCAGGTGGTCCACAGGACACCTCATCAGATCGATGGGTTGTTAATTTGATCTTCAATAATATGAAAGCACGGTAATTACTCTTTATCTTCAAATTTTGCATCAAATTCTCCTATTCTCTAGATGTCTGCGTTAACAACGTCTACTAAACCTCTCTACAGAAATCAAATAGATAAACAACGAATAATAGCTTTAAATGAAATTCAATGATCACTTCCAATATATTTGTTGAAAGTGATAATTGAGTGATAATCCCTATATTTAGGGTGAAATTTAAAAATAAAATACATCTCATTATAAATGCATATAGATAAACTAAGCTTCAATGTACCCCATTTAAGAACATTAGATATTAATGATTTAAACATGTTAATAATCTCAGTTGAAACCAATGTAAGTCTCTCTCCAAGCGCGAGAGATTAGTATCAGTGTTAGTAAAACTTCATAATCTTTTGATTACAAATAATAATAAAAAAAATGATTTTCTAACCAAATTAATACAAAGAAAGCGGATGCGCAGTGTTCATTATCTTCATTGTAATATCGTATCATAGTTTACATTGGTTCGTCGCTACATAATATACCCCTTATTTGAAAGACATGCCGAATACTTTCAATTTGTCATTATGCATTTCATAATTTGTGCAAAAATATGTGAATAGTTTCAATAATTAGATATCTGAGTACAGTATTATGTAAATAGAATGGAATATAGGTCTGCCGGGGGACGGGGACGATCGGTGACGCCAGCGACGACGCTCAGGATCCAAATGAAATATTCACTTAAAGGCGCTTTAATTATTAAATAAGGGAATTCGGTAAATTTTAATTAGGATGACAAGAAGCGCCCCGCTCTCCGTTTAATTCCTCTGTACCATCTGCTGCTGCTAATACATTATGCAATAACAATTAGTTTTAATAATCCGCTAAGATATGACAGATTAAATATGACAACGGCAAATTCGGTAACGGAGTAAAGGCATTAATTATTTACCGAGACAGTCAACCCGACTCCTGCTGCTCGTTCTGCGTGCTACGTGTAGTTAGTGTACCTCCACTGCGAAGGACCCCCCAGCACTCCTCGTAATACGATCTATTCCTCGTTTACCGATACATTTCTACTCTGTCGACCTACTATCGTAATCAACCCGACTCCTGCTGCTCGTTCTGCGTGCTACGTGTAGTTAGTGTACCTCCACTGCGAAGGACCCCCCAGCACTCCTCGTAATACGATCTATTCCTCGTTTACCGATACATTTCTACTCTGTCGACCTACTATCGTAATCAACCCGACTCCTGCTGCTCGTTCTGCGTGCTACGTGTAGTTAGTGTACCTCCACTGCGAAGGACCCCCCAGCACTCCTCGTAATACGATCTATTCCTCGTTTACCGATACATTTCTACTCTGTCGACCTACTATCGTAATCAACCCGACTCCTGCTGCTCGTTCTGCGTGCTACGTGTAGTTAGTGTACCTCCACTGCGAAGGACCCCCCAGCACTCCTCGTAATACGATCTATTCCTCGTTTACCGATACATTTCTACTCTGTCGACCTACTATCGTAATCAACCCGACTCCTGCTGCTCGTTCTGCGTGCTACGTGTAGTTAGTGTACCTCCACTGCGAAGGACCCCCCAGCACTCCTCGTAATACGATCTATTCCTCGTTTACCGATACATTTCTACTCTGTCGACCTACTATCGTAATCAACCCGACTCCTGCTGCTCGTTCTGCGTGCTACGTGTAGTTAGTGTACCTCCACTGCGAAGGACCTCCCAGCACTCCTCGTAATACGATCTATTCCTCGTTTACCGATACATTTCTACTCTGTCGACCTACTATCGTAATCAACCCGACTCCTGCTGCTCGTTCTGCGTGCTACGTGTAGTTAGTGTACCTCCACTGCGAAGGACCCCCCAGCACTCCTCGTAATACGATCTATTCCTCGTTTACCGATACATTTCTACTCTGTCGACCTACTATCGTAATCAACCCGACTCCTGCCGCTCGTTCTGCGTGCTACGTGTAGTTAGTGTACCTCCACTGCGAAGGACCCCCCAGCACTCCTCGTAATACGATCTATTCCTCGTTTACCGATACATTTCTACTCTGTCGACCTACTATCGTAATCAACCCGACTCCTGCTGCTCGTTCTGCGTGCTACGTGTAGTTAGTGTACCTCCACTGCGAAGGACCCCCCAGCACTCCTCGTAATACGATCTATTCCTCGTTTACCGATACATTTCTACTCTGTCGACCTACTATCGTAATCAACCCGACTCCTGCTGCTCGTTCTGCGTGCTACGTGTAGTTAGTGTACCTCCACTGCGAAGGACCCCCCAGCACTCCTCGTAATACGATCTATTCCTCGTTTACCGATACATTTCTACTCTGTCGACCTACTATCGTAATCAACCCGACTCCTGCTGCTCGTTCTGCGTGCTACGTGTAGTTAGTGTACCTCCACTGCGAAGGACCCCCCAGCACTCCTCGTAATACGATCTATTCCTCGTTTACCGATACATTTCTACTCTGTCGACCTACTATCGTAATCAACCCGACTCCTGCCGCTCGTTCTGCGTGCTACGTGTAGTTAGTGTACCTCCACTGCGAAGGACCCCCCAGCACTCCTCGTAATACGATCTATTCCTCGTTTACCGATACATTTCTACTCTGTCGACCTACTATCGTAATCAACCCGACTCCTGCTGCTCGTTCTGCGTGCTACGTGTAGTTAGTGTACCTCCACTGCGAAGGACCCCCCAGCACTCCTCGTAATACGATCTATTCCTCGTTTACCGATACATTTCTACTCTGTCGACCTACTATCGTAATCAACCCGACTCCTGCTGCTCGTTCTGCGTGCTACGTGTAGTTAGTGTACCTCCACTGCGAAGGACCCCCCAGCACTCCTCGTAATACGATCTATTCCTCGTTTACCGATACATTTCTACTCTGTCGACCTACTATCGTAATCAACCCGACTCCTGCTGCTCGTTCTGCGTGCTACGTGTAGTTAGTGTACCTCCACTGCGAAGGACCCCCCAGCACTCCTCGTAATACGATCTATTCCTCGTTTACCGATACATTTCTACTCTGTCGACCTACTATCGTAATCAACCCGACTCCTGCTGCTCGTTCTGCGTGCTACGTGTAGTTAGTGTACCTCCACTGCGAAGGACCCCCCAGCACTCCTCGTAATACGATCTATTCCTCGTTTACCGATACATTTCTACTCTGTCGACCTACTATCGTAATCAACCCGACTCCTGCTGCTCGTTCTGCGTGCTACGTGTAGTTAGTGTACCTCCACTGCGAAGGACCCCCCAGCACTCCTCGTAATACGATCTATTCCTCGTTTACCGATACATTTCTACTCTGTCGACCTACTATCGTAATCAACCCGACTCCTGCTGCTCGTTCTGCGTGCTACGTGTAGTTAGTGTACCTCCACTGCGAAGGACCCCCCAGCACTCCTCGTAATACGATCTATTCCTCGTTTACCGATACATTTCTACTCTGTCGACCTACTATCGTAATCAACCCGACTCCTGCTGCTCGTTCTGCGTGCTACGTGTAGTTAGTGTACCTCCACTGCGAAGGACCCCCCAGCACTCCTCGTAATACGATCTATTCCTCGTTTACCGATACATTTCTACTCTCTGTCGACCTACTATCGTCATCAATCCTCGAGGTGGACGTATTTTTAACTACTCTTATGTATTACAACAAGTATTATCGACTCGTTTTTTCAAATTCAAAAATCACGTTAATAGAGTGACAACATGTGTTACTGAACCAGAATAAAAATCATCCACTAATTATTATGTAAATAATTAATTTTAAAGACAGGTTACAGTGAATGATATTTCTACCATATGGTAAAGAAATTGGAGGAGGAATGTTGGTAAATAAAGGAGTAAATATTTAATGGTTAGGTCACTCACGGTTGCATACCTGTATCACTTGATCACCCTAATATTTATGGTTTCCGTGAGAGTTGGATTATCAGAAGATGTTGGATGTCTCGTAACATTTTAATTACTTATTAATTTAAAAGGACCAACTATTTATCATTTCTCATTCCAAAATATTACATCCAAAATATTTTAAAAAATCTTATTTCGAAATAAATATTGATTTTTTTATTAATATAAAAGCATACCTTATAGCATTTTGTTTTTTTTCTTCTGTATGGTTAGTACGGTTATTAAGGTGTGACTTTAATAAATCCTCTTACAAATATCTTTCACGATAGCCTCGCTAGGTTCTCTTCACTAATAATATATGCCTTGATGTCGAGTAGTTAAGTCATTTGTCGATATTGCACTTATTTATCACTACAATCTGCTCAGTACCGACACGTCTCTCCGCATAATGAGGGTTTGCTAGTGCAATAGGTCGTATTAGGCGCTGCATACTCACCCGCCGCATATTATTATATTAGAATGAGTACACCTCCCTTCGCCCCTCGCGCCCCCTGAACCTGTTTTTCTTTTTTAAATTTTCCACCACAAGATGGCGGATGGCTCATTCACTATTTAGGTCGGCATTACCTCTCCCTTCCCCGCTCCGCCGCCCCAGCGCCCCGCCGCGGCGAGAAGATTGCCTCTTTTTATTATCCTACAACCTCCCCCCGCCTCCCCCCCCCGGCACTACGACCCGCGCGTCAACATAGTGATGTGTCGTCTCATTATGTGGCCTCCGCTGCAATAATTTCAGTTGATGAGATATCTAATATTGAAGGGAACGTCACACAAAACTGAGTGCGAGTATTATTTTTACCGAGCATAAGAATCCTACCTACATTACGCGGACACTAAAAATAAAAAGTATGTATCCTACACATTACATAGTGTAGATACCTAGGAAGGAACCAAAGTACTGGGATCAACAATACAGTCATTTCCATTTTTAAAAAGGCTCATGTTTCTGTGAAATTCACTTACCTACCTACTAAATGTATAATACCCACAGATATGGTAACGAAAGAAGAATAAAATGGAAAATTAACCCTCCGAACGGACCAACTCTGAGTAAAGATAAAACGAAGAAACCAAATTACTTTTCCCCGAAGATGACTTATTCATGTTGTTATAACTTAGAGAGAGAGAATTGTAATTTAAATTGTATTTTTACGGAATTCTGAATAATTAAAACATTTCAATTTGATAATCTTCCTTAAAAGAATGAAAAATGTAAAAGCTCCTAGAATTTCAATCAGTTTTGCTGAACGATAATAATACAATGTATGGGGAGGCGGGAGGCGGGCAGGGGGGAGGGGGGAGGGGGGAGCTGCTCTTAAATAGTTAATTTGCAAAATTTCCGCTTCAGACAAAAGAAAAATAAGCCGGTTTGGTAAATTAAAAACTCGGAAACAGGTAAAAAATAATAAGATGGAACACCCCCCTCCACTTCGCTCGTTACCTACTCCCTCCCCATATTTAAATACAGGGTGCTTTAAATCTCGCAAAATATATATTTTTCAAATCATACTTTCAGTATGAATTTTGTTACAGAAAAATGATTTTTTTTCAACAACTCGCCAAAACTTGAAGACAACTATTATTTTTTTAAATGCAAAATTTAATGTATGGAATCAATTAAAAGCGTTTAAGGGAATAGATTTTTTCAGCTCAATTCACAAATTAAATTAATTTTAAATACATGTGAAAATAATACAAGAGCATTTTTTACGGATCCCCCGTTTTCAACATAACAATAAATGAATAAATTTTAGTGTATTATTTAAACGGAAAATACTAAATTAGGAATCGTATTATTAATTTAGTCTCCCCTGACTCGGTGATGGAATGGGGGTGGCGGATTAGGCCGGGAGTGGAGTGCGGCGCCGGCGGGGAGGGGGTAATGTATAAAATAATAATATAAAAATGTCAGAAGAAGTTTATTGCGGGCTTTGTTAACTTCATCTCCGACCTGAACATTACGGAATATTAGGACTCTAGTAAGATGTCACCGAGAGGCGACACCGCACGGCTGTAAACCTGACTCCAAATTGGCACCTGCATGTTGTGAGGATTGCCTTACTTTAAATTGATGTAAAGGAAAGGTAGGGATGAAATAATTTTCTTCTTCAACAAATTTTTGTTCGCAATATCAATCGGAGACCCAATTTTGGTCGAGCAACTTGCCAGTTCGGCTCATCGAGGGTCGCTCTCACCCGCATAAACGTTTTTATTCATTGTCTCTGAGGCTACCTGCGCAATAATTGAATACCATGCCTGTTAATAAAATCAAACGCACCGCAATGTTGCCTTCGCATGGGTGCATAGGGTACTAAATTAAATCGATGCATGCTTATTAGTTACGAATGAGGTTCACGCGAAAAAATCTATAAATGAAATGTAATGCTGAGTTTCGTAGCGGACATATCGCTCACTCCTTTCAAGAACGTCATAAATCAAAATACTTGATTTTTCAGGAGAACGTTTTTAAAGTTTAAAAATATAATACAATGTATTAAAAATAAACATCAAGCCACTTATTGAACTTTTTACTGTGCAACAGATCTTTTTAGGTAAAACCTGAAGGTTCTTTTCCAATCTGAAAAATATTTATAATATTTAAAAAATAATTAAACAATACCTTTTCTTCAAACTGCAAAAACAACACTTTCTGCCCTGTAGCGGGTAAATATTAAGTTAAAAATATGCCACTTTTGCTGTAATATAGTACATTTTCTGGGCATTCCGAAAACATGCACAACTGAAAATTGACGATTTTTGATTTATGACGTTCTTGAAAGGAGTGAGCGATATGTGCAACACAATTAAGAAAAAAATCAGCGTGTAATCAACGCAGCTCTTCATTTGACTCAATTTATCCCGATAATAATGTGATGGCAGCAGGTGAAAGGTAGTAGGTTTGGTGATGATTTCTTTTACTTGAATCTAACCTCGAGAGAAGAATACAACTTTATTAAGACGTAATTGCATATATTCCAGAAAATACATTTCATTTAATTCGATGGCAACTTGATATGGTATCACAAAATGTTGGGATGTACTAAAGTAAGTATCAAAAGTCACAATAGACCTAACATGGTCGCAGTGACATAAGGGATGCAAGATCCCTTGACCCCCAGGAAAAAAAAGTATCAGGAGTGTAAGAATGTGAAAGAGGGGTAAACACGGGTGAAAACGACAAAAACGAAATGTATCACATATTTATCTCCATTGATTACAGCGATTCTATATTATCTACATTATGCCAAATAAGGGAGGCCCTTCCTCAGATGAGAGAATAATCACATTAAAATCCCCGATTTATATCGCCCAGTCCCGGTCTGTCCCCAAAGGGTTACATTATATAAACGTAATGCCGCGCTACTTGCTCTAAATAAAATTTTAAATTCAAAAAGCAAAATTTATACTGCTCGCAAAGAAAACCAGAAATTGAATTAATTTACTCTGCAACGGCAAAGCGGTAGTGGTGTGGGCCGGGATGGTGGAAGGGCGGAAGGGAGCACCCCCTCCCCCTACCTCGGCCCCCCGCCACCACCCACCCGACACAAGCAACCGAGGGAGGGTTTATCTTATCAAATTAAGGTGTTAACTATCATACCGCTGTCAAATCCTCTTGTCTCGTATTTGCTTTCGGAGATCGTTTCTAATTTTATTGCGAAACTAAAGGTGTTTTTACATAATATTATTACGTATCGGGTACTAAGATATCCGTATTCTAGATTTATTATAAAATCATTCAATGAAATCCTTTGATCTTTTCAAGACGTTTGAAGATTTTTGTATGATTTTTCTTAATTCCCGATAAACATAATAGTTACTTGCCAGGTTAGTGCTTTATAGTTTTATTAGTAATAAGCAGGTATTTAAACTAAGAAATATAGCGTTTGTTCAGCGCAAAATATTGTAGTATTTTATTATAATTATTTATTATTATGTGTTACATTGAAAAATTAAAAATTAGGATTGTGCATACAGTAGAAGAGGCGAAACTTTAAGAAATTGTCAAACAATGATATTTGTTACACTGAAGAGAATTATACAATGTTCTCTACAAAATCCAGGTTATCTTTTCATAGATCTCTACAATATTTATGTACACGGCTACACCACGCTGACATGCCACTCTTAAAAAAGTCAGATAATTAAAAAATATATATTTAGTATAATATATTATTTAATTGAAACTTAATAGTGTTTTTTTTTGTATATATCCTTTCAAACATTAAAGATAAATAAAATACAATAGTACTTATTTTATTGAGCAACAAATAGACTCCTCATCTGATAAACCGGTTCAGTAGTTATTGAAATAATCGACAACGTCTTGAAACAAGAGCCAACATCTTTGGAACGTTGAACCTACTTCCTCTACGTGCTGAGAATGCCACAACCAACTCTTTGATAACTACGCCGTTTACGATGATACCACTAGCCGACATAATACTTTAGGTCCGACGGTAGTTTTTTGTTCTTCGGCCTCCCTGTTAATAGTAATAGTAAATACCAAAGTACTGACTGCAAGCTGATGGGAGAACAGGATTTTCTGGACAAAAGGGGGAAGGGGAAAGGGAATGAAGGAAGTACCCTCGGAACAATCCAACTTATGAAAAATTGACGTAAAATTTCATATTGACTGACATTTCCTTTTCCCTTAAGGAGCTTTGTGTATCTCCACTTCTCCCGAAGCCTTGATTCACTTTACTGCGGCTATATTCGATATTGGAATAAAGAAAGTGTATTAAAATGGGAAATTTCATTCCGCTTATTGATTCCCGGTGTGGGGTCGGCGGGAGGGGAGGGGGTTCTCGCAATCTATTATTTTTCTCTTCCGAGGTTCTTTTCCGAGTGCCCCGCAGAATCTGTCATAAATTTAATGGACGTATTTTGAACAAACGAGATTATTCTTTATCCTTTATGACAAACATTCGGCTTTGGTTTTTTTAAATTTAATATCGACCAAATAAGAGAGGAAAAGATTTGCCAAACCATTTTACGTTAAGCGTGTGTCTCGGAAGGTTTGTTTATCTCGGAGAGATTTCGTTCGTAACGGGAGTTGGCGGAGTGATTCAATACCCATATCGGCTACAGTCCGCGCGGGATGTGTTGCGTTATACTAGTACCGGAGCTGGAGAGCTGGAGAGTCGAGAGTGCATCTTCACTCTCGCGAACAGGGTAGGTATAGCGTAATGCGCCATATATAGGTGCTCTGTGTAGTCCGGATTAAGCCATTATTTGAGGGGATTATGCGGTGAGCCTCGGCCATTACCGCACTGAGAATTATAATGTGCGGATTTTTATTTTATTTTCTAATGAGGATTCATATTTTTGGAGCTTTTTGTTTTCACTCCGCTCCATTTTCCACCGAACGCTCATTCGGTTCCGTCCTTTATTATAGTATATATTTATATACATAATTTCATATTTTAATTCCCTCGGCATTATACTACCTACTGCATACTGCGCAGGTAGTACCTACTAATAGTAAGGTAATCACTTTTCGAGTTTTCTATTTTTCTAGATTGAGCACAAAGCGATTTTTATGTCCATATTTTTATATCCATTATATGAAAACTTCTATGAAAAAAAACATAATTTTGCATAGAATAGTTGTCAACTTCATTCAAGCGTGGTTACAATTCGACAGAAAAAGAATAGAATTTACTACCGTTAAGAAAATACCCGATATAAGAAATTGAAATTACACGTGTATTAGAATCTTGTCCGCCTCCATAGTGTATTGATTAGCACATTTGGCTACCATGCTGGAGGTCCTGGGCTCGATTCCCTGGGGAATAAATATAAGTGATTTTTTTCACTCTAATATTTATTTAAACGAGAATTGGAATCTAAAGCGTAGGCCTTCATATAATAAACGTTCAAATCACCATGCAATAGAAAATATAAATAAATTTTATGAAATAGGAACATAAATAGAATATAAAAATTTTATGATATTTAAGAAGAAAAACGTAACATAACATTCGTTTAGAAATCTGTCTTACATCGTTTTACCGCACATTCGTTCGAGAGATCGCATTTCGACTGTATTCAACCTACTTTCATTCTTCTTTTACCAATTAATTTTTTCCTATAAAATATAAATTAAGAAGAATTAAAATGATAAATAGAAGTTGAAATTCTTACAGTTATTTTCTTATCATTCCGGTTAGACACAGATTGTTCATTATCATCATCATTATCTTCTTCATCTATCTTTTATATAAATATAACGATTCAATTAAGTCAACAATTTCATCCTCCCAGTCTTTATTTTGTATTATTAATTAATCATTGTCAATTGAATTAATTTCTCCGAATGCGGAGGTGTACACATATTCATACAAAATATCCATAAAACATATACAATACTTATTGAATGAGCGCATCACACGCACGGACTAATCAACATGTAATTAATTCATATTTCAAGCGGGCAAACTCAATTGCTGGCATTTTGTTCTTTTTTTTAATTTTCATGCTCCATTTTAATTGACCCTCTGATCTTTAATTTTAATAAGATGATTGATGTCTCCCTTCTCTTTCCCTCCCCCTTTCCCTCTCCATATCGCTACTCATCACCTCAAGAACCCACTAACATTTTGAAAATTTCTTGGGACAAAAAATTGTTTGGAATATTTTTAGAGTAACTTTTAAGTATATACTGATAACGTATGTTAAGTTAGTGTAGGGTTAAAAATTGCTTTGAAGTTTAATTGAAAATGTGAAGTCACTAAATTTCTCTTCAAATATATTTACAACGATTCGAAATTTGAGGAAATGGTTGACAATCATGAGTAGAATGGCATACATACATGCCAGTTACGTTAAGTACAAAAAATATTAGGTTTCTGAACCTCATATTGCATATAAAATTCTCGTAAATTATATTACGAGAATTTAATATGCGTGCATAAGTACGTTCATTAAATTCAAAGTAAAAATGTAAAATTTGATGAACAAAGAAACGAGTAAAGTTATTTTCTACATAATTCAGAAAGGAAAGTCGAAAGAGAAATATAAGAAAGGTGAAAATGCTTATTTATAATACAAGTTTTAATCTTGCGTAAGACTTTTCTGTGTCGTTAATAACAATTTGAAAGTTCGCGGCGAGAAAACTTAGTTTTTTCGCCCGAAATTCGTAAGGGAATAAAGCTATAAACATAATTTGAACCTTAAAAGGAACGCGAGTTCTCGTCAAAGGGAAATTGTCCGCCATTTTTCTAGACGTGGTGGGAAATTTGTACGTCAACGGAAAACGGGGTTAGAATCTATTACGGCGGCCTGTTTTACCTACACAGAAAGGAGAGGAAACCAATCTAATTTGGAGTGAAAATTCCATTCCGAATTCCAAAATGAAATATCAAAAGAGTTGAACGCGAATTGCCAGAAGCATCAGCGGGTCGGTCGCCATTTGCATTACTTTATCTCGCGGGTTAGGCGGGTGGGTACCTACCTCTACACCGGCACTGGCGGAATCACTCGAGATCTAATCACAGTTCACCTGCACCACGGCAGGCCCTACCCGCGCTCGTCAAGCGCAAGCACCTACTCGTCCAGCGACAGTCACGGCGAGAAGCTCATTACTCAGTCGACTTGTGTTTTTCGTGATAAAATGATTTGTTCCCGAGATTTGCATCCCTCCAGTGCGGAGTCCGCCATTTCATAATTAGTCCCTAATTACATCAGCCGCAGCGGATCCTCGTAGCGCGGAATAATTTATATATTCTGTTTCAGTAATTAATACATCCGCCACCGCCCCCTCCCCCCTCCCCCCGCTCCACCCTCTCACCCCGGGAGATGGAGAGCACAATCTGGAAACTGAAAGAGATAACTTGGAAAGGATTGAGACCAAATTTCAGCTTAATTTAATGTGACGTGAATATTCCGATTCGATTTATACGGTATGCTTTGAATTAGGTAATTACCTTTTTTCTAAATGAATTGAGTTTCCATATACGAAAATAGGTACTTCTAACTATCTATTTATTCTTATTGTAGGATTTTGGGTTTAATATGTGTGAGCCATATTTCATTTTTAATTTACTATATAAAACCACATTAGATATCTGTCGATACTCAATATTCGCCGATTTTATCTTACAAATTTGACGTTAATCAATTTGTTTAAAAAATGTTCTAAACCTATTATATTAATCCGTTCCTAATAGCATTTAAACGTTAAAAACAACCTGAATTAAATATTTAAAATATTGAAAAGATGTCATTAAAAACTCTTTTCACTGTTATCGGAACTTTAATTTAACTCAAGGATGATTGAATTCTTTTAAGCATACTCTATTATATTTTAACGATATACAAAATGAAAAAAAAAAACACCGCTCCGCTCCCCCTTTACTCGCTCCTTGGATCATTTAAACTTTTGAATGAGCCGTCGCATTATTATTTTACATTTAGTTTTGAGTGTGTAAATGGTGCTATGGTGGTGAAGGGTAGTATTGTTTGCATGCTGTGTTAGTGATTGTCCTGACGAAGAGACGGGTACGTCTCGAAACCGGTAGACGTAAAAATCTCGGTGAGTGGTTATATACTAATTTTATTAACATTTTTGTAAAAAAAAATAATAAGTATGATTGCAATACGTTATGAATACGTTATATAAAGAATTAACATCATTGCGTATAATGACAGAGTTCAAAATCAGTGAAACATAAATGTTAATAAAGTGATATTCTTCATACATATTTCTAATATCGCCATCAAATATTTCCAATGACAAAGGCAATTTTTCGCCATCGAAAACAATCGATTGCGAGAAAGTGTATCGTACAATAGTAACACTTAATCACCTGAAACTGAATATGAATATAAGCGTGTGTGAATTTATGTGTGTAATTAACGTTCTTTTCAATTAAAACAATATAACGTTTCAAATATAAAGTTTACAGTTAAACTTTATTATTTTAGTGGAACCTATCTTTAATTTTCCACATTTTTTTTCACGGTTGCCTCTAGAATGTATCCCCGTGCAAAAAGTCCTAGAGAGAATATCTCTGACGAGTGTCGTCATGTAAACAGGTGTGACAGTGTTCGTATCGGTGTTGGTGTGTGGGGAGGAGAGGGGGGGTGCCGAATTGTACTCCTAATACAATATGCACGTCTTGATATTCTCCGCCATAATCCATTACTCCGCTAGTTTGGTGAATTATTAAAATAACAGTCGTCAAATAATAGAGGAATTTGATTAATCCCAGTCTGTTTGATATGTAAATGGGTTTGCGCGGGAAACCTATCCGGAGTCCGCATACCTCCCCCCGCGCCACTCCCCCCCCCCCACACTTCCCAATACACAGAGACAGCCTGTTCCGGAAATTATACAAGTCAAATAACATCTCCCTTCATTTGTCCTGCGTCGGAATCAAAGAAAATGGTTTTTGTTTTTAATTGTTTCGTGATCTATTCAATTATAAAAACTTTGACTGTTTTTTTTGCACAAGTGGTAACTGTGTTAAATATTTCGTGTCCACTTCGCTCCTGCTCGCAAACAATAACGATACAACTACTAACAAAATTCAAACAGTTGAACAACGTTTTAAGGAATACTTACGAAAAAGTTGAATATCATAATTATCACAATTTTACATACCCGATACTTGAGAGAAGGGTATTTTATATAACTCTGGGTTAAAATTTGGCACTCACGACACCTTGATCTCAGCATCTCATAGTTCGTCAAGGAATTCTCCAGAATTGTAAGATACGTAGATTTTGTAACATACTTTTAATTTAGAATATAATAAGTAGGTTTGTACTTAATTTTACTTAGACATCTAAATAATGATGTCAAATCAGTTATTTGTATCAGCAAATATGCTACCGTTCGCTTCGATAAATTTATTTCCGAATCACCGTGTGAGTTAAGGCACGGAACTGTGTGTGTTTAATTCAAACCAATTTCTGTGTTAATTAAACTGTAATTAGTACTAGAGCCCCCTCCTTCGGCTCTCCACCCCTCACCAGCCCCCAGTACCGGATTAGCGGATTATGTGTTATGTGAGAAACGTCTTACACGTACCTTACTATTATTATTAGAACTACCTACATTATATACATATGTAGGAGGTACACCTCCGAAGTAATAGTGGGAAAATGTTAGCTTTCTTTCTCATCTTAATGCAGTGGATCCGCGATTTAGCGCGTAAAGTGTTTTGCGTGTGGAAACTGCCGGCATTCAATTAAAGAGATGTTCGTGCTGTCACTCTGATAGAATTATTATTTGAGTAATGCGTCGCTAACACGATACTAACTATTCTCGCCTGCTATTATTATTATTAGAGCCCGATGATGTCATGTTTCTACTTTAAACTAATTTACTCCCACAGTAACACGATGTGCCAGTACTAGATTACTAGAAGAACAGTGACTTTATCTAATTAACGTCGCGTTTCCTCACTCGTTGCTCACCCATATTTACCTAATCCCTAATCGCGTAACAGCGTAGCATCTCCAGAAATGAAAATCGTTCTCGAAGAATGTACCCGGCTCAGCAACAAGCCGCAGAACGTAGACAAATAGAACTATCTCTCGAACTACCTTCATTAACATTTCACAGGGATGAGCCGAAGATAATATAAAAAGGATGTTTTATAAATATGTTATATTAAATGTATATAAATAAAGCTGACAATTCATTTTAGAAAGGCAATTTTGATTGGTCATCTATCATCACACATATTGATGATCTATGATTATCTATTGTAAAATACCAAACTACATATTCATTTCGATAACTTATTTCCAATGAACACAATTTACATAGTACAACAAACGTGTATAACTATATGACCAAAAGATAATTTTCTACATACTTAGGGACTAGCTCTGATTTATTTTAATTTTTAGAATCCTCTAAGCACAGTTTACTGCTTCCTGGCGTATTGTGCTAAGTTACTATGCGGCTATTCGAAGTAGATACCGTTGTGTATAGTGATTTTGCGGACCGTGTATTCCTTCCTATACCGCACGATGACAACTGCGGGAGATCATATAATATTTATATGATGTTGATATTTGTGGATGTTCACGTACGCGACATTACACCCAAAGTACCCTATAAAGAAGTGCTCGCTTTATTGAGCAGACCGGAGACAATAGCTCCGGAGGGCTCTGTAATGGCGACCTTTCACCTCCTTCCGAACAATTGCCCCAGAAACGCCGCGTATCGCGTTTGTTTAGCGCAATTCCTACGGAGTTGCGCTTCCGGAGCGGCGCGTGCCACGTGCGCGCGGCTCGCACGCGGCGCGCGCCACGTGCGCAGCGGGCGCGCTACTCACTGCGCCCGCCCCCGAAAGAGGAAATCACTCTTCCTAAAAGGTCATCTTTGTCCAAAACGGATATTCCGGGTAATGCGCTTAATGTTACTCTTACTATTAATAATGCGTTTATCAATACGTTCATGTGTCCCCTTCGGTCGAACGTACCACGCTGAACGGGTCGAGTCGAGTATATTTAATTGCCTAATAAAAATCTCTAAACTAATTGATTTATCAAATTAAGTAAATTAACCTAGAACATATTATAATAGTGTGAGTCAGTGTAACCCTTTCTGCCCGCATATAACTGTAGAACTGTCAACCCTTTGGCTGCGCGGACTGATAACCATTTAAACTAATTCACGCACAAAACGAATAAAACGTGGCATTAATATAAAAGACTTATCAAACCAAACATAAATGTGCCCTCTATTAATCGGAGCAATAAAAACATTCGAGCAATAATATATTTACGACGATTTAAATTATTTTTTATTAGTTGGAATTTTATTTACCCATCAAAATGTTATTAGATCACTTAACAAAGTTATTAAAATTACGAATTATACTATGTACTCTTTATTGTATCACGTCACTACAAATCTACAAGTGCCAGTCTGCAAACGTGCTTAATACATACATATAATTGAATTCAATTCGCAATGGTGAAAATCACTATTATTACTTATTTTTTTTTTTTTTACAAAATGTTAATAAAATCAGTATATAACCACTCACCGGTGAGTGGTTATATACTAATTTTATTAACATTTTTGTAAAAAAAATAAATAAGTAAAAATGACTAACCACAAAGTAAATGCTTTAAATATTAATAATATTGAGAATATCACTATTATTGTTTAAATAGATATTTAATGTTCGGAATGCTAATTCAAAGAATATCTGGATATTCTTTGAATTAGAATTCGGAACATTAAACTTAAAATTGTGTACCTGGATAAACAAATTTTTAAATCTTTTTAGGTATAAGCAAATAAAAGTGATCTATAATTGTTTGTATTTAGTAAAAATCAAGAAGGTGAACGTTACCAAGCGCTTTTTGTTCTTAACTATCCCGAAATATCACGAAACAAATTAATTAATTTGTCACATTTAATTATTTAATTTATGTATTTACCATTAACCGTATTTTAACGTTCTGTATTTATTTACTTATGTACGTTATATCGCACAATAATCATATCAATTTCTCATATGTTATTCATTTATATAATATTACACGATTTTTCGCTTTTAACAATCAAGATTTAAATAATCAGCGTTTAAAAAAAATGTTGGTAGATAATAGCGTGAAGTAATAAAATTCAGTTCAAAACACGACGATGTGTGTCGGGACCCGAATGTTGCAGTGCGCAGTGTGCACATTGTGTGAAGTTACTCGAGTGTGTGTGTGATGGACACTTACTAGGCGCTTTTGTAGTTTTTGTTGCGTCCACAAAGGGTTGAGAGCGCTGTTTGCCAACAATAATCTAGAATTCAATTTGCCACGATTAATTTAACCCTTTGAATGAAACCAGTGAAAAAAAAATGTCACCGCTTTATAATGGTTAGGAGTAGTCGTATATTCCCAGGGCTGCGGCTGAGGGCAGTTTTATTCCGGGCAATTGGAGTCGCGCAACACCCGCCATAACCCTTTTAGTTCGGGCTTGTGATTGGACTTTATTCATTTTTGATTAAATATCAATAGCTGTCTGAAATGTGACGCCATGAGCCATGCAGGTGTAACGAATCGACGGCTCCACTCGACACTTATTTGGCGGTTATAAATCATTCGATCTTTTTCACTATTGGAACAATAAAATCAATATTTTACAACCGATATAAAATCATCAGCTCATCAATTTATATGTAGTTAATAATTAACGATCTTTGTATTTATTGTATATGTTTCCACATCAAATAATTAACACACGACTTTGGTTTATCAGTTGCAGTACTATAAAAAAATAATGATCCATTAATGAAGACACTCTGTCATCTCCTCTCGTTCGAAAGTCCGAAGTCATTTCCTTTAGCGTCGTCACAAAAAGGGGGTGGGAATACAATGAATATACAATCGGAATCAATTTATCAACCCTTCATACAATCTTCACCCACTTTAAAGTATGTTTATTATGGTGTAAAGTTTTTTTTTTATGTATTTCAAAATATATTTATTATACTTAACTATATTTTACCTAGTTCTGATAACGTAAACGTTGTCGAGTTAATAATTTTTTTTCGCTTCAAAAAAATGTCCTTTATAACAGTAAAAGTACTTATTTTGTGTAATTCAAATGTGAATGACTTGATTTATGTAAGTATTCTCCAAAATTATTATTTCCTTATAATACATACATACATACATGCATCCTTGTATATTTATGCCCACTGGCCCAGCCAAAAAAGCTCAAACAAAGCTGCATACCTCGGATTTGAAATACTCGTATATGCCTCAAGTTTAGATAAAATGCTCCTATTTGGTAATACCATATACAAAATTATATGAATTCAATACTCGTTGACTTTTAGATAAAAGTCAGATGACAATAAACGTTTCGTCATCTTTTATTTCACTAAATATGAATAAAATAAGCGCTAACCATGAAATGATTGTATTGATTCCTCAAATAATCGCGTAAATAAATTAAAAGTAAGTAACAATGTTATATCTACCTAGTAGCACCAATAATATTGTGCATTTTAGATAATTGTATCCATTTAGTTTGTTATCTTTAGTCTTTGGCGAGGCCTACAAAGACCCTCGGAGCAGATTCTTCTATTGCTTGCAAATTGGCTGCAATAGAATTGCGCAAGACTTCGCTTCTCCGCAAAATGATTCGCGAGTTGCCATCAATTAGGTATTCTTATTGCCTTATTCAATATTATTAATATCAATTACCCGCTTATTATTCTGACCCCAGTGTTAGTGGTGACGTCACAAGCGCTGTTCCTAACTGTCTCCTTACTGCCCGTTGAACTAGTCGTTATTATTCGCATTCCTCTAATTAGTGAAATTAATTCTGTTAAAGCGTTATTCAATTATGTACATTCTTTCGTGACAGACGGGCAGCGTTGTAGTTGTACACGCTCGACTGCGAAACTGGCGTTGCGGGTTCGATTCCCGCCAATCGAAAAATGAATTTGAAAATATTTATTTTCAATTGGTCTGGGTGTTAATAATGCATTTTATTTAAACATTGCCCATACTTACTATTTTACCTGCAGATACCTTTAAAAATAGAGGCATTGCGGGTTACTCCTTTAAAAAAATACTTGTAGAAAACGGCTTCAAAAGTATTTATTTTTAAGTGACACTAATTTAGTCTTCTTTAAAAAAAATCGTTATTAATTTATTGTGTCTATGATTAAGATAATATAACATAAATGCAATCACGATAGGTCCAGTTGTCAAACGATGTTGATAATGCCAACGACAGAAAAATTAAATTGTAGATAAAGTGCCTCGAAGAAGTTCGCATTCGAAGAAGTGGAACGTATTTGATGGAATACAGATGACACGAGTGTAAGAGCTCAAGGTGAAGATCTATCAAATTGGAAAGGAAATGGATGAGGATAGGAAAGAAAAGGATAGCTCATAAACTAGGTGAGAGAGAATACCATAAATGGTTAGGGCACACAAGTTTTTTCAAATTCTAGTGTTTTTAAGTAAAACATAATAATAATACTATGAACTCACCCATCAGCGAACCCGGAAAACATGTGAGCTGGAAACGGAGGTATGGTGTGCCGCGGGGGGGCGGGGGAAGGGGAGGGGGGTCTGCTTCCTCCTCCCATACTCCTAGAACAATACAGAATCTGTCTAAAAATAAAATCACTAATTGAAATACACGAAAGTACAAATATAATATATTATATAAAGCTGACAGCAGCTTCTACAATAATTATTATGAAATTTTATTTTATAACCTGAAATCCAATCTTCAATTACAATAAAACTTTCTCGATTGTATGTATCTCTTTTTTCCACATTTCTATCTGTCATTAATCGTCATAGTTATTTGATTACTGAGATTTGTAATATGGTATTACTATGAGAAAAATTAAGACGATTATTTTAATAAGTTTGTTGTGATTTTCGGACAATTTAAGCTGTGCTTATGTGTTCTTTGGGCCACTGGCCCAAAAAAGGGGAATGTCTTCCTAAATGGCAAACTAAAGTAAACCATTTGAGTCAGGTAGACTGTTTGGGCCAACAACAAGAAGAGGATTTCAAGCTTTAAAAAAGGTTGACTATTTCAGGTCAACAATACAAAATCCTTCAGATTAATATTACTCGGCCCTTTGGGCTCGTAATTTAATTTTAGCGTTTCCTTAGTTTTCGGAATTCCTTTTTTTGTGATTTAAGAAAAGAAAAATTACTTTTAAAAGTAAAGTACGTACACACATGCTATTAAGTATAATAGCATTGCTCAATAATACTATGCTTTTGTGCATTAGCATGTGCATGTGAATAAACATATCGTAGTCGTACAGGAGAAAGTGACCAACTGACAAAACGTAAAATGTTCAAGAGGGCCATTTAAACGTTTTTACACCTTTGTTATCAATTAAAAACAAAGAAATAATGTATTCACGATTGTGATTATTTTTGTGTGAAAAGAGATGTTTACCAATATTGAAATGAGTAAAAAATATTTTTGAAAATTTACATCGTAAAGTTTTTAAAATTACTTAAAGCAGTTTGTCACTTTTTCCTGGCAAAAATTTAGGAAAAAATGCAGATAGTCACTTTTGATTCTTAGAATGAGAACGGAAACGTTAGTTACAGATACAAAAGTTTAATTCAAAGCATTTTATTTTATTAATTTAAATTAAGAAAGAAACTTTTTTTTTGGAAAATAAACTAGCTGGTAAGATAACATATATTTTTTAAATAACATAACTTTTTTTTAATAAATATACAAATAGTAAAGAAGTATTATTCTGACTCAGATTCAGAATCTAAGTTTGGTTCTGGTGCTCTGTCCTCCAGCCCGGGTTCGATTCCCAGGGGGGGTTGAAAATAAATATTAGTGATTTTACACTATAATATTTATTTCATATTACCCTGGACTGGTCCCTGAAGCGCAGGCGTGATCATCCTGCCTTCATGTAAGTAACGATCAAGATAAAACTGCATCAATACGATGCAGTGCCCTATGCACCATTAGTTGCGGATAAGGGTTAGAAGAAGATTTGAGATCTAACGTATCGTCAAATCTTAATTCATGTACATTATATGGATCACTCTTTCTTGATTTTTACATATTTTCATCAATAATTTACCTCTACTGGCCATTTGACTTTAAATTTAGTCACTTTGTTTCTCTAGAAACATTTAAATGTCAAATGTTTCATACAGAACTATAAATAACTTCATGGCGTTGAAAATTGTTACAACAGGCAATAATGTCCAAGTGTCACTTGGTCACTTTTGCTTGTAAAGAAAATGAACATCAATGCAGTTAGTCATTTTTAACAAGTCAAAATATTACACTTCCAATTTAAAAATCGCTCTGGGATTTTTTTCAGGGCAGTATTAAGCTAGTAAGATGTCAAATAGTTAATAATCATGTTTTTGTAAAAACTGCAGTTGGTCACTTTCTCCTGTATGACTACGATATGTATCTAGGACCAGTGGTTCTTAACCTTATCAGGTTATCCTGAGTATCCTCCGCGAGCTTGTTGCAAGTGCTCCGCGAAACTATGAAAACTGAAATTTTATTACAGTTTTTAACCTCAAATTTGTGTGAGCTAGGTTTCTTGACATTAACCAATCTTAAAACGAAGAAACGCAAAAGGCTTAGCAATTTGTATGGAGAAATGCGAGTTGGAAGTTATCTTTGTATGTTTTTCGGATCTTTAGTTTTGGTGTACCGCGAATTTTCCTTATGACGAAAACTGCTCCCTGACATCAAAAAGGTTCAGAACCACTGATCTAGACCTTAAGAAGATAAGTCTCTCTCTACTAAGAATTTGTTTCGGATAATACGTACCCATGTATGTTTGTATTTATGTATTTATCTGCGTGTTACCTTGAAACCGGTGAAGGGGTATCTCCAGGATCGCTGCTCCTCGCGGGCAGGCCGGGCGCCCCCAGCGCCCCCGCCCCCCCGGGGCTCGCGGGCCCCCCCTCCCCCTCCGTCTCCCCGTCGCCGTCCACATCGTGGTCGTGGTCCTGGTCGTCGTCGATGGCCGACACCTCCGGAGATGAAGTTAACCTCCCGTCGTCCGTCTAAAAGAACACGCCTTATTAACCATATACAACGTACATTTTTGACATCTTGACATGGATAAAGAAAGATATAGAGATCTGGGTATTTACAGGGCTTACGACCTGTCATAGGTTGGTTAAGTGATCACTTTACTTACTTTACTTTACTTCATGGATACAACCACACTACTCAAATTTTCGTAACTCCTAAATATATATTAAGTCTCACGACGCTTCGCGTGTGAGTTCACTGGAACCATCTTCGGTTGGTTTAAGAAAACTTTTATTAGATTTTTAAATGATCCGGCTAGGATCATCAAAATAAAAGGGTCTCTGCCAAATAATGCTAAGAAAAAATTACTCTTAAGTGAAGAAACCCAGATTTGTGAACAAGGATTCAGACAAAATGTTAATATGCAACTTATTTTGTATCATGTTTTATACAAGTGACAAACTATTTACTATTATACTCTGTTTACTCTGTTTACTCATTACCTTGTCTTCCTTAATGTCGTCTCTCTTCCCCATGACGTCATGGCCGTCCCTTTTCCTCTGTTCTTCTTTCAGCCTCTCTGCCTTCCTCCACTTGGCTCTTCTGTTTTGAAACCAAACCTACAACACACACGAAATTACTGAACGATCACTATCCGTTACATTTTTTCAAAATGACTTAATATTTGTTACTCACGTCGATGAAATAAGAAAAAAATTGTATTCGAATTATTGTTATAAATGTTATTATTGTCACATGTTTACTTCCTAGTTATTTATTTTGAATTCTTTATTTTTCTTAAGGCCCAGTATTCGTTAATTCGCAACTTAATTTTCTCTAAATCCAGGTAACATTTTACGTATTTGATATTTTTTTTCTAGAAACACCTTCACTGGAAAAATAAGTTTTTCTTCGAAATAATTATATGGTTTTGAAAAGAAAGGAGTAATGGAAAGAAAAGGAATAAAAAATATGTAAGTATATAAAAAAAGTATGTATTTTCTAAAAAATAAATATCCAATCCAAATATTTCAAAAAAAGATCGGACTTGAAGAAATATGTGTCCTCTTCGGAGGTCGGCCGGTGATTGAATTCTGTGTTTGCGTTGTATCTCCTCAACTATTTTTAAAATAATATAAGCAGCTGTTAATTCGTTTTGAATTATAGATCTAAATACATTATTTCTCGTGTTGTTATTCATGTCTTACATATTTCTGTAGATAAATAATGTAGTAAGTCTACAGCTGAAAAGAAGTGGTATTTTAAAAAGCATATTTTCAGTCTCTTCCAGCCCTCGGGGTGTGCTGCAAGTAACACTACACAGTGGGCAGAGTGCAGGGCCCACTCCAGCGCTCATCCCCTTCAGCGCGCAGGTCTGTGTAGCTTTACTATTATTGAGGGAAATGAGCTTAAGGGATTACGTGTCATTATTACTTTAAAACCGAGTTCACCCTCTAACCCTCTAATGCACTCTGTGTTTGTATATTTCATTTGCGTTATCATTCTTGCGGTATTTATTATTTAGCTTATATGGCTTATTTTTTTACGTTCTCAATTTTCATAAAATCATTTTAAAGGTATTCTTATAAAGTAGCACTAATAATATTAAAATAATGAAATCATTTTAAGTATATTTATCAGCTTATACCATCAATATTTTTAAAAGAACTTAATTGATTGTCCATTGTGTTGGCCTTAGGCAATTTTAATTGTTTTTTATTATTATTTTGTTTTACAGTCAGAAGAACGTGTTAAAGTGGAATCGAAGCAACCCCAAAGTTAGAGTACAATACTTTGAACCTATACAAACATTTGTAAAATTCTTGTTATTCAACTTTGATTTAGTTGTATATGTAAAGGTTAGCTCTTAAATTTTATTTACTCCTATTTAATAAGTAGTTTTGCTAGCGCATGTATAGCATAAGACATTAAGAATTAGGCAGAAAAATTTTGACCTGACACCGTCAAATTTATATTTGATGATAGTTTATTCAGAATCTACAACACCATCTTGATATACAAAAAATTTTAAACAGTTAACACAATTTTATGTTAGTAATTAAATTAAATATTTTTGAAAACAAATAAAAAATTGTCACAAATTATTTTGCGATAGTTCCTTTTTCACAATCGAAAAAGAATTAATGTCCACTTTTAATTTAAATTAATTTAATGTCCATGATTCCACTGATAAAAAATATGAATAATCAATAAATAAAAATAGAAACAATCCCTGCCCCCTCTTCATCCTTCAACGTCCCAAGGATACAATTCTAAAATTTAGACTTAGCTTCACATACGGTGATTGAAAATGATCGAAACACGTGTCACAATAGATTTTATAATTGGTTGGAAAAACCAGTTTGCCGAAGAGAAGGGATCGGATTACACAATGAACTGGAAAATAAAACAATGGGGTCTTGTTTAGTATATTTGGTAAGTCTGGAGTAGCTCAGCGGAATAACAAACAGTTTACTGAGTTTACTCAATCGTGTCTCGATAGAGTGGGGAGGCGGAACACGGAACACGGAACACCGCTCTCGTACTACTCGCACATCCCCTTCAACTCCGCGAAGCTGTTATTCATTCCGCAACACCCCTCTCATTACAGAAGCGTCATTCTTTTGTGTTTACATCACTCGGTGACCTCTCTCCGCCGATCCCCTCCGAGTGGGGTGACAATACACTCCGTGTAGCGCAAAGTGCCCGACAAAGCGAACGAGAATCGTTCATCTAGTTACATTGTACGAGCGGCGGCGGTGGCGCTGATTGTTTGGCGGTTCCGTATCGCGACCCGCCAGAGAGCATGTGCGCTTGTTGACTCGGCTCGGGGTCGCCTAGAACCCCGATCCTTCGCAAATAGCCCGCGAGGTGTGTGACGAGGTTACCCCGTACCCACCCGGTACGCCATGCCGAGCGTGCGAGTGCATCGCGGGAGGTTCCGCACATCTGCGAGCTAATATTAATACTAACAATAATTGTTACGCTCTAAATTCTCTCCCGCCCTAATCTGTAGCCAGCCGCAAAGGGGTTGGAACTAATTACAGAATGGATATTGTGTTTTAACAAACAAACACGTCCCATTATGTTACTCAAATTGCACTTGTAGCGAGTAGATATTACTTTGCCGCTTCATTTATCTTCCTACATATCGGTTTATGGTTCTATGAAAGTTTATAGGCAGACGCCGCGGCGTAGTTGGGTTGACGCTCGACTGCGTCGCGGGTTCGATTCCCGCCAATTGCAAAATGAATTCGAGAAAGATTTATTTTCAATTGGTCTGGGTATTTGTGATGTATTTTTTTAAATTTACCTTCCCTACCCTGACTATCCTACCTGCAGACAAGCATCTAAAATAGACGCTTTGCGGGTTATTCCTTCGATAAAGAAAAAAAGTGAAAGTGTACGAGTAGTTTCTATAACTATAGAAAATAACTGGTTTAAGTCCGTAATTCTTAAATCATCAGAATGAAATAACATTCACCACTTACATAAATGGTACCTATACAAAAGTATTTATTGGGCATAAATTTTATTTCAACAAAATTATAAACAGATTGTTTTTTAAATGCTTAAAAAAAAGATAACTCTATGAAAGCAATCCAAGCTATCAAGTATTTACTCGCTTTCTTCACTTCACCTCGCCGCGTGTTCTCTCCTCGTGGAGGTGAACAGTCAATTTTTAACCCCTAAACCCGCGCCCCCCCCGTCCCTCCCCTTCCGCCCTCGCCACCCGCAGTCTAATGGTGGTTTAACGATTCCCCTCCGAACACAATACCCTTTGGTTCTTTTTTATTTAAACCCGACTTCACAATATACCACTGTTCTCGCTACTCACTGCAGCACTGTTGTGGTCATCAATTGTTACCAACCCCTTAATCTAAAATCGATGTTTTTGCAGTCACTTTATAAACTGGTACAAAGAGTTTTAGATTATTTTCTTCTAGCGCACATATCCGTGTCTATTAAACTTTTAACGTTACGTAAGGAACTGTACACTGCATCAGATAATACAGTGATTTCATTCAAGTGACGATCGATCTAACTCTCCAGGAAGTATTCTAAGAAGACATATTGACTATTTAATATGTATAATAATAAAAATGTGTCACGTATAACGGTGTCAGTAGGAGCGACTGAAAATACAAATAAGATTAATTGTTTAGTTAAAATACTGAAAATAATTATAATATATTATATTAGAAATAAGCGTAAATCATGCAGATAATGGTAAAATGGATCTGTCTAAATTTTAAATGACGTTTTATGATTGTAAAAGTGAAGGTATCAAGTTACTGATTCCCATAGATTCTTCCCCCGTGGGGCCGAGTTGGCGGGGGGGAGAGCGGCGGAGGGTAAGGGGAAGGATAGAGCGGCGATACAGGGTGGTGAATTTTTCATGAGGACTTTAAAAAATGTATCTTCGAGGAACTATAACCCCCTCCCCCACAGCTTCCCCAAGCCGCCGCCCTGCTAATCTGCATTCCCTTTATTTTGTGTAATGCGATTATGTTATAAACTTTCCACGCGAAGCTTTCATGAAACATAAGGTTGTACGATACAGAAAGAGATTTTTTTCTTTGTTTTCAACACTTTCTAAAAGTGAATAATAATTTTTCATCCATTGATAAATACAAATTAAAAAAGAGTAGGCATTATTTGGAGTTTGATAATATTCTAAATCAACATAGACTAAGACGATAATTTGGGTAACCCGCAATGAATGTTTCATATGTTTCAATATTTGATTTAGGTAGGCGCATCGCTTGTATTAATAACATACGACACATTCTAATTGTACTGCCCCTTAGGCCTGTATGGGATAAACAATACAAATATTTGAGTAGTATGTATTTGTTAGAGTTGATTTCAACTGAAGTACCATTTGTGGTCCGACGAAGTAAATCATTATTGCTTTAATTTTAAAAATAAAGTACCGGGATACGTTGTGTATTTTCACGTGTTTCAATCCCTCTGAGACCATCTTCAAACCTTTTCAGTTTAGAATTTTTTTAATGTACTTACCACAGAAAGTTGTTTCTGTAGTATGTGTGTTATCTTTTACTTTACATATATTTACGGCGGTATTAATTTTATATTATTTTACGGGGAAATGACTAATCCATGATCAGTTCCATGGTCTTTCTGACTTCTCTCTTCCACTTTGGAAACAAAACATTTTTTTAAATAACGAAACTTGTTTATTGTCGTGTTTTCGGGAAGCAATTTGTTGCATTTTTTTAAGGAGAGTAAAAATTCTTTGAAAAAGTCTTTGGTTCAATGAAATGTTTAATAATGTGGTACAAGAAATGCCGAAATGATAATAAAATCAGGTAAATAATCTTAGAATATATTTTTTTAACAATTGAATTGAATTGAAGTCAGATTGTGAGTCGATTCCGCCACGGTTAGTGTGAATTTTAGTCTTAACTCGAATACACTTTTCCACAACATAACTTCTATATTTAATAACGAATCGCTCAGAGCTACAAAAATACTTTGAAATTGAAATTGAACATTTTTCAATTTGAAAAATAAACATCAATACTACATATATTTTAATAATTTATAAAATAATATATCGAATTGCAGATCTAAACCGAATAACTAATTAATGAACTTTTGCGTAGGTAAATAATCGTATCTGATGCTATAAAACCAATATGTACTCGTAGGTACTTGTATCGTCAGTAACGGTCTCAAGTAGATTACTATCATTATTATATTAGGTAATTATATTATCCAGGTACTTGTGCTTACACCTTTGTATTTACCTCTCTCGACTTAACTCGAAATACCTCCTTCACGAGATTACAAGATTTAGGTAAAGTGAGGCGCCAACAGGTCCGTACTTACAAAATCAATTGTTATTCACACTATACCATTTTATACTAAAGAAAAAGTCAATATAATAAAACGTATGAAAAAGATAATGTTGTAAAACAGTTTTTTTCATTCTTAACAATATTTGTTTATGTATTCAAAAAGTTTTTTTTTAAAACCATATTTAATTATTTTCTTCGTGTTTTTCATGTAAATTTATGATAATTTGTAGCGTCGCGTGTTATTTTTATGCTATAAGTAATTAAGTTCTTGCACAACCTAATTATTATTACAATACACTTCTTATTTTTGTAATAAAATGTAATAAAATCTGTTTAAAACCATGCTTTTCAACCCCTGTCTAGTAGTGTATATAAATGCAGATTTTTTATAGCCTACCACTACCAGTCTAATGATGTAGGTAACGACGAATCGCGGTCACTTGTCAAAAAAGTATACCTGGAAAAAACTACAAACTTGTTATTTCATTATAAAATATTATGATTTTATTAATAACATATTAAATATAAAACTTGCTCACTGACAGAGTGGAGAATCATTCCAAAATATTTTATTTTGAGGAAAATAATAATGCATGTAAATTATATACCAACATAATAAAAAAAATACCTCAAATATTTTTTACTGAAAAAAAAGTTAATCTTCAATACGCTTCTGGTAGCGCTCCACCACGCAATGTAACGGCAAATTAGGTCTCGATCATCGTAAATCCTAACCGCGGAGTAAGCCCTTTCCGAGGTTACACGGAGCCATCGCATCGCGCTGTACCTGCCGCCCGCTGCTACTACACAGTACTCTGTACTCTACACCGGCTTCCCTGTTGGCAGTTACGCGAGGGTGGCAATTTTAAACCTCATCCATAAAGTCGAGGGTTTGGGAAACAAATTTGTTTAAGTAACGATCTCAGGAGGGGCGGGAACCTCCCCTCCAGCCCCAGCCCTGGGCGGGTGGGAGCGCAAGAAAGGATTGCACTCGCCTACTTTCCGCCCTTCTCGCCAATAAATTATTTAAAAATGACCCATCCACTATATACCTCTCCTCGTTTGTGCGTGTGTATATATATATATATATATATATATATATATATATATATATATATATATATATATATATATATATATATATATATATATATATATATAAATATAACATATGAATACAGATTAACTATATTCATATCTAAACATTGAGTAGTAACAAGATTTGTTTATATAATAAAACAACAACTACATATATAACTTTTTCCACTTATTTTATTTTATTTTATTTGACTAGTGACTGAACACATCTCTAGTCTAATAAAATGATAGTGAAAAAAGCTAAGTATTTCTTTTATTTTATAAAACGCTGATCTCAAGAATACATCAGTAAAAAACATAAATCTAATAAAAAAATGTTTTGAAACTAAATTTCTTTTGATAAATCGGTTAAACTGCATAAAGATTCGCATACTCTGATTATAAAATCTTTATTATCATATTGATTCTGAAACATGTATTTCGTACCAATTTTATTTTTCTACGAGATGAAATTAAAGATGAATATGTTGCTAACATATGTACCTTCAGCAACAAAAAAATACTACTTATCAATTATAATCGTCTTTTCCAAATACTCTACGTCTAGTTATTTCCTCCCGCTTGCAGGGGTAAGCTGTGCCCGACTGGTAATGTGAATAAAGAAACCGTAATTATGAAATAATAATATCATCACTGTGTCGTCCCTCCGGGGCAGGCAGAGGGCGTGGTGCCTATTAGGTAAATATATTACACCGGGCTCCGCCGCCTCGGGCAAGCGCAATCATCCTGCGCCGCCTCTGTTTGAAAAGTAAACTTAATAAACCCACATGCGCTTCTGTACTTGGTACCTACATACACGCTATACACACACAAACACATATATAATATACTGCATTATATGATGTAATGTCTGCACAGTATAACAATTATATATGCTGCAAGTATAGTGAGATAAAATCACTTAGAAATCATTACATCTGTACTTTTTATTTGATTTAAATATTAAGTATCCTCCAAAATTATTGTAATTTTTACTCACTTTTCTTTGTTGAATCAATTTGAAATTTCGTACACTTATTTTGTGCATATATAAAAATACAATACAAAAATACAAAAGTAAAAAATGCAGTTTCGCTTGTTCTTTTTAATATGAAAATAACATGAAAATTTAAATAGCCATGAATAATAAGAGGAAATTGACTTTGAAAAAAAAAGTATATAAATTACTCGGAAAATTATCGTAGATGAAAATACTTGATGGTTACTTTGAAGATATCCCGATATTTTAATACTACAGTAATATACAAGCAACCCGGTGAATCGTCAAGCATGTTTCCGTAATGACTGGCAGAGGTTATGTTTTTAGGTGATATAAGTGATGTCTCGAGAGTGTTCAAGGAGTAGTAGCGTGGAGAGGGTTAACAGTAGGTTCTCCACAGACTCGGTACATGGAGGGTATATTCACATGATGTTCTAGGCAAACCACGTCTCATATAGAAGATGCTAAAAATTAATTAAATTATCTTTTAAGTAAAAATAACTAATGAAAAAAGGTTTATATTATCCACTGACACTTCGTGATGGAATTGCATTTTTAATTTATTATTAGATTAAAACCAATATTTTTAGCTTAAAAAAGTGGAAAAGCTAAAAATATTGGTTTTAATCTAATAATAAATTAATGAAAAAAGGAATCAATAATACGTATAAATATTATAATTTCAAAACGAATTAAAATAAGTAAACAAATAGAACACACTTGCGATGATTTCTATTCCGTGCTCGGTATATTGCAGCCCCCGTAGCAGGAGCGGTGGTAACTACTATATGATATTTCTCAGTACCAAGTCCTCACACGTTACTCCGTTAGTTCACCGTTACTCTATTCGTGTTTCATTTTGATTAATTCAATTCAATATTTGTCGGTTAACAACATCCAAAATTAAAATAAATATGTATAGCTAATGGCTAAATGTTTAATTCATTCCTATCGACAATGTTAATACGTACAAAAATCTGTTATACATATTTATATTTGTAGTTATTGATCAATTGATTTTGTTAATAATTACGCAGAGACATTTTATTTTCAGTCTTAAAAACGAACAAATTAGGAGCAAAAAAACAACTCACGACTAGTTTGTACAGTCGCATGCGGTTAAATATTATGTAATTTGTCTTAATAATACATACATAAATGGTGAAGACGTAATACTAAAGTTTCAATAACTTCAAGGAACCTCATAGACATCGTGTTGTATAATTTAAGCCGCATGTAAAGTGTAAGTTCACCCCACCGCCACCGCAAGATGGCACTAAATGTGATTGCCTCGTTGTCTGTTGTCTCATAATCTTCCTGAAGAAGGCTGAAAAGGTTATCGTAAACAGGCGAGCGGAGTATGAAATTTAATTCCAGCAATATATCGCGAAATATTATGAAATAACGCGTCTTCCACTTTCTATACTCTGTACTCCGTACCGAGTAAAGGCGCAAAAGTATGGTATAAGGAGACCATTAACTTCTTAGCGAACTTTGCTGCCGGTAAACGAATTTGATACATCATAATTCTGTCACGTGTGCGTTAAGCGGCGGAAAACTGACTCACAAGAGCTAAAGGGGGTACTTATTAGTAGTAATAAGGTACGGTGGCGCACCGCTCCGAGCGCAAAGTATTACGAGGAAAAATATTCCGTTAACATCCCCGTGCTACGAACATATTATAGCTATACATACAAGTATACTCGTATGCAGTATGTGTCGGTTATTGCGCTCATTCGTTTTAACAATCAACCGTCCATATTTCCAAATTTTCGTCCGACGAAATCGAACACCATAAAACGTGTATTTTAATCACTATTTTTATCCAAAAAGTATTTCAATCTTCAAACAAATAACTCTTTTAATTTTTTTTTTCAAAAAAATATGTTTTCAATGTGGTATTTTGCCACTTCTGCTATATTTCTTTAGCAATTTCAATCGACGTCGCATAGATTAAAATAAAACAAAACTGAAGATTTGTAATCAAATGATAAAGGCGATTTTTTTCAGCCGTCCTTTATTTCTATTTGATCCGAAGTTAAACTTTTTCAATTTTTATTTTAATGGGTAAATACTGTTTTTACAATAATCTATTGAGATACATGTATCGATGCATTCTGCATTATTTGAAGTACATTTTGAGATATGGTGGTATATACCTACCAAGTGAAATATAAATTAAATATGGATAAATATTATCATAAAGTGTAATCAATTAATGGGAATATTTTTTGCCTATTATTAAATAATTTCACTTTCGTGAAGTGCTTAAAAGTCCTTTTTTAGCGCTTTTGTATAAATTCATATTATCAAATGAATAATATTTAAATATCAGATAAATACAATTTTTTAAAGGATAGTAATTTTCGACGAAGCTATGTCGGATACGTGTGTACCTAGGTACTTAGAAAGTGCAACTCGCAGGAGGCAGTAAGCCTCGTGAGTCGCGATGATGGAAAATAAAGTGGCTAATGTGTTTTGCTGTCGATCAGAAAGTCCTACCTACTAACTGCTGCTTTCCGTCTAATACATTAAAATGTTTAGCAACTTTTCTCGGATTCCGCCATCACCCACCCACCTACACACACACATACATACATACACATACCACTTACTAAATAATCATATATTTTATATCACATTATGGTGGGGTAAAAGAATTTACTGCTACTCGCGCTGGCGGTACAATTTTCTTCTTAATAATAACTTTGTGAGTAAAAAGAGACGTGGAGATGTTATTAGTTTATCTTTCCAAATTCTTAAGCATTGAAGCAAAGTTGTTATACAATTACAAACTCATACATCATATAAAAAGATGTTTATACAAGAAAAGAAAAACCCGCCAACTGATTGTTAGATTGTTTTTCTTACTTTCTCTGATAAAACAAAATATTGAAAAAAAATACGCTATTTACGAAGTCAAGAATATTAATTTTTTCACTATGTATTTACACTGTTTTACTTTACATATATGGTGTGTAGGTAAATATACTAGGTAATATATTTTCTAGGTTAATATATTAAAAAAAAAACCAACTTTAATGAATCCATCACATAACTGTATATACCTACGTATATAAAAATATAAGGTTACAAATAATTCCTAGCATTTAATAAATTATTAACTAAACCGCAACAAAATAAACTTTTATAATAATATAATTAAACTGTAAATTTGTTTTAAAAGCACTTTAATTTATTCATTTTATAGTGATTTCAAAACAAAGTTACATTTTAATTTTTAAATGTAAAATCACAAAGTTAGTGTTTTAAATATAAATTATAAAAAATTAACTTATTTTCTTTTTAAAATCATACAAAGATCTTGTGTTTCTCGTGATGATTAATTAGCGAATATTAGAAATGAAGAGGAAAAAAAGCACCACAGTATTTTCATTTTAGTGATGAATTAGCCATGAATGATTGCAACAACAGAGTGGTGTGGCGTTCTATCCTCTCTACCCACCTCTGCGGTGAAGCGGCGTGATTATTGCTTTGCTATTAAGTTAAAATTGGATCATTTTACTTGCGAAATATTCACATTGACACGGTGAATTGATAAATATAACATAAAATGATAATATCATTCATATCACAGTTGCACGGTGAGCAATGTAATATAATCTGAGATTATAGTTCTGCTATCTGAAAGGGTTAAAAGAATCAGCATATTTATTTATTATATTAATTAGGAGTATCGAGTGAACACAATTGAAGAACATTTTGATTTATTGCCCGCATAACTTTATACAAATGTCTAATAATAATAGTGTAATATGAAGTGAAGTACCTACACAGGGTTACTTACTCGTATAATGTGACAGGCTTCAATTGGTGATGTTATTATGCCAGTTACACTAATAATTATTATTGATTTTCTCTCAAATGTGATTGATACGAAAGTTGATCAAAGTATCAATCAGCCTCGAATTCAGTTCCTACTGTGAGCCAATAACAAAATATGAACGTCACGCATAATGCCATATCTAGAAAATTTTAGTGGACTTTAACTTGACGTCGATAAAATCGAGCCGGCAGCAGCTTCGCCATTGAAAAAAAGTAAAAAAATATTAATAATATCGAGATTATCAAAAAACATACTTATACTTTTCTTAGAATGTTTTTTTTTTCATAGTAAGTTAATATATCATATTTTAAAGTTGGATTAGTTATAATACGTAAAATATTAAATTTTTCCGAATTGCTTTTAGCTTTGATAGCGGAAATATAGTATGATAATAAATAATTTTATAAATAAGTACTATTTGTAGGTGTGTGGGAGTGGAGGCCGTAGCGGGTGCGAGTAGTAGGTAGTAGGTAGATGGACCCGTAATATGATAATGGAATAAGCGGCCGCGCTGTCAAAAATAAAACGCTACAAATTCGATGGGGATTATCGCATTTGTGTTCCGAATCAATTTAATTGTATTATTACTCGTGTCAAAGTTCTGCGAAGTGGGAAACTCAATTACACAATTATGCATTTACACAACTTACGAATGATATTTTTTGTAGAAAACATTTATTCAGAACGGGGCGTTTTTAAAACATTCTTAATTGAAAGGTCAAAATAATCAACATTTGAATTATATTTATGAATTATATAATATTTTTTTATCCTCTCTTTATTTTACCCAATCCAAATTATTTTTAAGTTCAAAATACTTTGATCCTTTGTAAAAAAAAATCTGAATTTTACCCCAAATAGGAGTTCTGTCGACACCTTAACTTCTGTATTCCCATCTTTATAAACTTTTCCTCTATGCTGTGATATAAACAAAAAAAAATCTTGATTTAAATAGCTCTAGGGAAAGTGAAATACAGCTTTTGTGAACAAATGTTTTAAAATATTCTAATAACAGTGAATTACAGTGAAACTGGTCTAAAAATAATTATAATAAACTGAAAATGCATTTTCAAGTATTACAAAGTATGTTAAATAAGTTGTAAAAAAACATCCCACGGATAAAAAAACACGTCTACTTAACTCACAATTTTCAATGAAATTTGTACTGAAAATTTAAAGTGTTTTAAACATAATACAACTTTTCAAAAATTAACAATATGGTTAAATGTAATACACGTATCGTTTGTAGAATGGAACATTACGCGTATATACGATGCGTACACATAAATTGATTAAAAAAATCAGCCAATGGCAGGTCGTAAGCCCTGTAAAATTCCCAACTTCCATATTGGCACCTATTGAGGTTATTGAATCTCCTTTTAACATTAACAATAACAAAGCACGTTTTGAATTTGAAGGTTTCCTGTATTTATACAACATATATTTATTTTATTTTTTGAACAAATGATAGTTCTAGCTGTAAGTATATAATGGGTGTCAGGTCCATTGTGTGGGTTTGTAATAGGCAAAGGCAGCATCTTGACAGGTTGTTTGGTAGTTATGGTGTAATGTGTGTGTCGTGCAGTACCAGCACCCCACGTAACGATCGTTCCTAACATTTTGTGAAAATGGATCGCAATCGGACACCGAGTCCCTTCCCTGGGGTCGGCGCTGCGCCCCCCGCGCCCCCGCGCCCCCTGGACGTGCGACGTGCGACCGGCGCGCGACGTGCGGACTCCAGTTTGAAAAGATTGTTACTTTATTCAATTTGACTCCCAGTAAGTGTTAGGTATCGCTTTCACTCCATTTTATTATAAGAAGAGTTATTCAATTCTCAAACACTTAGTGTTAAGGAAAAATCATAAATAAAAGAGAAATACATACGTATATTATGTAATTTTCACTATCGTAGTTTTTAAGCCTCACATTCGTAGTACAAATGGTAAGATATTCTCTAGGTACTCATGCACATCTAGGTCTACCTTCAAATATTGCTGAATGTTGTTATTTGATCGTATAAAACTAATGTTTGCATATTATGTACCTTGTGCCTAATATTCTTACAAACAGATGGTCTACAACAACAATCCCATAAGTACCTACCTACAATTCATTTTTGCGTATGAAATTAGGATTTTTTTTGATCTACCTTAATTTTATATGAAAATCATTTAATTTTTGCAATTTTTAGAATGGGTTCTGCGTATTGTTGGCATTTTTAGCTAATAAAACTGAGTTTTTCAAATACAAGTAATTTAATAAAACTTTTTTTTTAACGAACGAAAGTTTTAATAAAATGCAATAAAACAGAATTTTGCTAATTTGTTTCTTATTGCCGTCAAAAGTTTCGTTTAGCTTTAGCATAATCATAACACCTTCTTTTATATTGGTTTAAAGCACATGCAGAACAAAACGATTATAATATATACTAGATAAGTTAGAGTTTAAATGGATTTGAATATTATATAATGCGTGAGGGTTGGCCTAAAGTATTTTTATATTGTCTATCGTTTTTTTAGGTGAAATACTAATTGGATTTCTAAATAGGGTATATACATACGTGTAATCCTACTCTGTTGTCTGTCTAATTGCAGTTCCCTATACACTTATTAAGGAAAAGGGGGGAAAATCAGCGGCTTACGTATTCAATGAGTATAAAATAATGTCGTTTTGAAAATCCATTACATTGTTCATAATCGAATTCTACTTTCTATTTAAACATCATTAATAAACATATACTTTCTTGTTTTTAAAACACATAAAACCGGCTACGAATTATTACGAAGACTTCCGTCAATGCGTGGCTGCAATATTTGTATGGACACGGCAGCCGTGTTCAACGCACAGAACGTGTTAACCTATTTAGCTCCGGGACGTTTAAATGTGTTTAACGATATTTGTTAAAATAAAGGGATCAGTAGAGCAACTGGTTTCCTTTTTGCAACAGAAAGAATGAAAGTGAATAGAAAATTCTTGTTATGTGAAAAGGTAAATCATACGAGTTAACCGTAATCCATCGCAGAGAGCCTTTCCCTCCCCCTGCGGGTCTCCTGATCCCCCGGGACCCCCGCGCCCCGCCGCCCCCGCGAGGCAGTCCTGCCTCCTTCACAACATTATATCTATTTATTAAAAGCGACTTGAGCTTTCTGTTGTCTTTATGGGAACCGTTTCTTATCGTCCGACCCTCGCCACCACGGAGCGCCACCGGGTGGGTAGGAATGGTACTATATTTTGCAACAAGGTCATATAATAACAACAGTTTGTAGTCATCGTGTAGTACATGATGATTATAATTTATACAAACTGAGACATAATGTACGAAATTCCTCATTAATTTTAAAATGCTTATTTATTGCACAGGAGTATGCTTTCTTCTAGCTTTGGGGTGTTATGGTGTTATTACGAAAATGGAAAGATTCAGAAGAGCAAATTAGTAATGACGATGGATATAAAAGTAGAAGCAGTAGTAATGTTGTCGTTGCAAACATTTTCCCTGATACAAAAGGTAGAATTGTTCGTAATTAGAAAAATCAATCGACAGTTTTCTGACCATTATTTAAGTTTCGGTTTTACATACCACCTTCATCAAAAAGTTCCGGGAATTTAATCAGAAAATTAAAAATACAAGATCATAATCGATATTGTATCAGGGCAAATATTTGGTATGGTGTTATGGTTATGTTATGGCGTCAAGCACTCAAAGCACGATTACTCTCCATGTCACCGTTTCGATCTTGCTCCAAGTTCCAAAGGCGTTTTAACTTAAAGAGCTGTGTATTCCACACGAATGGCTAGAACACTAACTAACTATGGTGATGGTACGCCCCTTATCCGCTGAGGTAGGCAGAGAGAATAGAACGCCGCACCAATCGGCCTTTGCAAACAATCTTCGCCACTTCCGCATTAATGCATTTCCACATTATTACCACCCGCCGATTATTCCGACTCCTGATGTGACCGCACCCATTTGAAACACTTGATCACATCAAGTTTTACTCTGCTTCTATTACCAACCATATTCGTCTCATACATTTATTTTACTGTTTTTTATTCGCTCATTCGATTCACATGCCCAAACCATCTAGACACATCTTTCCTAATTTTATCGTTATTACTTATTTCAGCCTTGCATTCTTTCCTTATATCACCATTCGAACATCTATCATACATCGTCTTGCCACACTTTTATTTGAGATATCCCAATTCGAAAAAAAAACAACTAAAGAAAATAACCAATGGTTTCTATTTAATCAGAACGTTTTCACGACATTTATACTTCCCTCAGGAGTATTCGAAAGGCATAAAAATAATCATAAACGTTTTAGTGTTTTCAATCGCACCTTCCTCTCAGTGCTGTGCAGGTACTAGGTAGCTCGCTTGAAGAGGTATACATGTAGCTCCATCACTAGGTAACATAACGTTCCGCCGGAAGTTATTTATGTCCCAAATTATCTGTCAGTTTTATTTGAAAGGGGATTATTTCACCCTAAAAAGATGAACTCTGCCACGTTTTGCCAACATTCCACCTAAATGTATTTACCCGATAAGTTTCTGTATCGCTGTAACCATATTTTATGTTACACCTCAGCACTTTTATTAAACTAGACATTTCTCGAAACGTTCTTCTCGAGATCTTCCCCTTTTCCCTCCCCGTCGCGCCCTTCCTGCACCGCTCAACCCCTAGTCACTAGTCGCTAGTCAACCCCCCGACCGACTGACGGAATCTTTTCCAAATCCACAATTTAGATGCCTTACTAATTATTTTAAATCATTCATCGATTTTCACATATTGTTTATCTATTTTTTATCAATAATATAGTATGTAAAACTTTTTTATTTTTTTCCTTTTAAAATTTGTTAAAAAAAATCTCAAACAACAAATTACTTTTTACATGACATAAGCCATTAATAACACGTTATGGGCATCTTATTAATTATTACTTAAAATTTAAGTAATTATTTACAATCATTCATCAATTTTCACATATTCTTTATATAATTTTTATTAATAATACGAATATGTAAAACGTCTTCTTTTTTTCTTTTAAAGAGATTTTAAAATTTAAAAAAAAAAACGAATTGCATGACATAAGCCAATAATGACACCTTATGTGCACCTAACTAATCATTTACAGTCATTAAACAATTTTCACAAATTATTTATATAATTTTTGTTAATAATATTTAGAACGTGATCTTTTTTTTCTTTTAAAAAGTGATTTTAAAAATCTCAAAAAACGAATTACTTTTTACATGACATAAGCCAATAATAACACGTTACGGGCAGTGTGAAAATGGTACTTAACATCTACCCCTCGATCCCTTTGTGAAGCTTCGTAATAATAATTATTATCAAGGGTGCGTACCTATAAAAGTATTATCTACTAATCCTTCTACAGCAGCGCGCAGTTGGTCAGCAGAAGCGAGTAATGACTCGCGCCAGCCCTGCCCCGGCGCTACGCTCGGGCGCCGAGTTACCCCATTAAGCCGCCACAATCCGCAGACAACGAACAAATCAAATTGAAAACATTCAAAATTCAATTACTTTCATCGGGGACACTTTGTCTATGAACTCCGCCGCATGAGGAAGTTATCGACTCGCGAAGGAAATGAAGGGTTCACTCACTTGGACTCTGGCCTCCGTGAGATTGATCTTCATGGCTAGATCCTCTCTGGTGAACACGTCGGGGTAGTGGGTCTGGGCGAACGCGGTCTCCAGCTCCTCGAGCTGCGGGCAGACAAGTCGAGTCAGTAAAGGGGCTACTCACCGCGCTCGCCGCTCAGCCAGCCACTCGAGCCGACACTCACCTGCTGCAGCGTGAAGGTCGTGCGGTTCCGGCGCTGCTTCCTCCTCACGAAGGTGTCGTCGTGGATGGCCGGATGGTAGGAGTAGGAGGTATCTGCAACACAGACGGTCATGTAGTCGCGGCGAGGGTGCGGGTCCCGAGGGGCTCGGAACTCTAACAGGATTTCGTCTTAATGGACACACCCTTTGATCTTTAATAACAGTGTTACGGAACTAAATGGTTAATGAGATCTGTCCCGGGCACGCTATTATTGGCTTACTTTCCTAACTTCGTCAACTTTCGTATTCCGGTTATCGGACGATCTTAACTCAATATCTCGTTTGTATAATGTCGGCTTATTGAATTCGGCGACAAAAGAGTAAAGTGTATCTACAGTTCGCGTCCAAACACGTAACGACTTTATCTCGTTACTAACTTTTAATGGAGAATTCTCAATTGGAGTACGATACGCCGCAGATTTATTCAAATCGTCTCCTTCTTCTCTGAGAACTCGGAAGTTACTTTTAATATTGTTTCCATAATTTCACGCGAGTATCTCGACTGCCTTATTCGAGAACTGATTTACGTAATAAAATGCAATATCGGTACCGAGAGCGAGTATCTACCGCGAGTACAGTACATCTAGTCCGTACCTACCAGATACAGGTCCCGAGGAATCTGACAATAGAATAGCTCGGCAGTAATACTAATTAGAGGCGAGGAGAGATTGTGTTCCACGAAGAAGATTGCACCAATTCACTTTTTATTATCGAGTAATGAATCTCACCACGTCGGTGCGATGCGACTAGTGACTGGTGACTGGTGACTGGATGTAGGTAGGTAGGTACTCAGCGCAAGTAGACACTCGGCGCGTGAACTCAGGTAGGTACTTATGGCATAAGGCAACTCTCACCCCTGGTAACTTGTCATTACGACTCACCGCATTGTGTTTGCATTCATACATAATTCATTCCGATAAGTTATTGATAAATTGTGAATCAGCATATTCAATAACGCAATTTAAAAAGGTCGCGTAAAATAAAATATAGTAAACAGAGAAATCTTGAATCGCCGCACGATTTGGTTTGATTTATATTTTTTTCTAACGTTAGTTTAAGCTGTTACTCCTTGTTAAAATATTTGAAAACGAGTTGTTCTATATAAATTGATAAATGTAATTGAATTTGAAGTTTATTTAAATTATTTTACTTTTCACACAGATGTCTATAATGGTATTCCTAAGGCCATCAAAGTTGAAATAACGAACACATACTTGGGTGTTTGCAATCTGTATTCATCAAAAACAAGGCGTATTGACCAACAGCACTTCGTAAGTTTTAAAAACTCCCGGATTAACATGTTTAGGTCAACTCGTGGGGTAAAGTTAGATCTACTTGTATGAATTCATGTATCAAAATACATTGTGTTCTGTTCATCAATAAACATTGTATTCTGGTTTATTATTTTCTAGTCCTACGGGGCGGCAATTGGAGCAAATCACTCGTGATCATTTCGAGTAATTATCGCTCGCGTACGCGATGTAATGCATGTATCGGAGTGTGATTACACGACAGTCTCGGAAGTAATGCGATTTCGAGCGATGATTGTGTCACCCGCGCCCGCGCCGCGGTGCGGCCACAAAGGGAGATTATCCGATTTCTTCCATCAGATCACGACCCGCGCCCGCGTGCCGTAATACCAACACTGCGAACATATCGAATGTGCAACAATGCACTCCGCAATGTGTCAATCCTGCAGCCTACCCTGTCATTAGTGGCATCGTGCCGTCGGCGTCGTGCGACACGCTCTCTGGCTCTCTCCAGGTACAAAACAACAAAAGTAAACACTGACGTCACAAACCGCGACATGCAAGAACATTATTAATTCTATAAATCGACTTAAATGCAGGAAAGCGATTTCATGTATTCGATACTTTTTCACGATAAAATCCACATTCCAGATACTTATTGTTTATTATTCTTCTTTTAACCCACAGAGTTCATGACAGTCAATGCTGCGTAAGGCACTGATTACTCAAGTTGCTTCCAAATTTCGCTTATATTTATGTACGTCCAGCATAGTATCAATTACTCATTTTTTAATTGGACGTGTACGAATAGTCTATTAGTGCACTCACCATAAGCGTTATACAAAATCAAATTTCTCAATATAATAACTACACCAGGATACACAATTTACGGCTAACCTGAAGTAATAATTAATTTAGTGGAACCTTTTATGCGAGGTATTTGTTTTGAGGTGCTTAACAAAATGGAATGGAATTATTTTGTAACGAGTCTTGTTCCGTATTCCGTGTGCCACGTTCCACTTCCGACGCCGACCACTAATTAGTAAACCGGCGGTAATGTCGGCCTTCCGACAAATTAAAACGTTATAATTTAACGTTTGCAATCTTTTTATTTCCTGAGGAGGGGGGAGTGAATAAATTTTTCGGTTTTCCATTAAATTTATGTTCCTAATCCGTTGTTAAAAATTCACACAATGATTCCAGCTCTGAGCGGAAATGAAAAACGTTTGGACACCCCACTACATTAGCGGTGCAAGGCGTAGAAAGGCGTGGAAAACTGGAAAGTCGAGAGTCAAAAATAGTCAGTAAAAAATCGAGAGTCAAGATTGAAGAGCGGGTGAATAAATTATGACTGAATGCTCAACAGTGAAAATTTTCGGAAATTATACATACCCTCTTTTTATTGGAGGATATACATTAACCAACATTTAATAATTATATTACTGTTAAAAAAGGAACTGCTTAACTTGGGGACATTCTGACTGTTGTACCGATTGAGTTAAACAGTCTGTTACCTCGGTCGACGAATACGTCACACTCTATCGAATTTAATCACTTTATGACCTTATGTTATGTTTACAAAACTATACCAAGTATCTTTATATATTACATATACATAATTGGATACGTGAATCCTTCATTATTTAAAATATTATAAATTATATGTGTGTAAGAGTACTTTTACGGCTAACCTGAAGTAATAATTTACTTTATTTAATAAAGTTACACAATGGTCACGGTAGGCGAATACAATCATTTTCATAAAATGAAGTTATCAAAATTAAAATGTTATATTTTTTATCTTCTAAGCCGCCCCTGATGCTCCGGGCAGGACGGCGGGAGGAAGGGTGGGGGGAGGGGGGAGGGGGAGCACCCAACCCGCCAATGGGAACCACTTTAAAGTGCTTATTAATTATGCATTGAAAAATTCGTTTTTTTCGTCAATTTTAAATGGACGTTAATATAGCCCAACTTAATATGCAATTTGTTTAAATATCCAAAAGTGCGCTACTACCACGACCCACCAACGTGTTCTATAAATATGTACGTATACAGTTTTTGTATGTATTTATGGTGTTTTTATATACATATACATGTATATGCATATACATATATACTCTTATATTTATTCAATATTAACCTGGACTGGTACCTGAAGCAGAGGGCTGATCACCTTTCCTTCATGTGAAAAAAAAATTATGTTGAATTGAATATAACACTGTGTTTATATGATGCAGTGCACCATTGGGGTGCGCATAAGTGTTTGAAGAAGATACATACATAAAATGCACATTTGCATAATATAATTAGGAACCTCGTATTTATTGCTTCACTGATAAAAGGGAATGTTTTTCTCGAAATAAATATTTCTTGTGTATGTAATTTTTGTAACGATTTCAATATTGATTTGTTTCATCTTTACGTCGTTCAAGAGATACATCGGTGGTGAAGAGGAACTCACTCCGTCTCGTCGCGTTACGGCAGGTCGACGTGCGTGCGTCGTGCAGCCACCAGCCACCAGCCACCGCGACCCAGAGGGCGCACGGCCAGCCGGCCCTGCGGGTAGGTAGGTAGGGGCTGATGGGATTGACGAGTCTATAATCGCGTTATTTAATCCTCTCGAGGGAGATGTCCCCCTCGGCCGGTAGTTAATGCACACACGGAATAAGGGGTAGCTAAATGTAGCCACCTATTATTATTTCTATATTATCAAGAAGTAATGGAGCAAGGGGTTTGGAGATAATCATTACAACGTTTTATGACCTTCATCTCTATTCTAATTTCTGTCGACTTACGATGTTCGCAATTCGGACTAATCATTTTCTATTGCCTTACTCAAATCGAATTTAGATTGTGTGCAAATTATTTAACAAGTATTAAAAATTCTTCAAAGAATTATAACTTACATTATTAAATTAAATTTTCACCGTCATACCATCTTTTCTTGATTCTTTTACATCTCCCCTTTCAACTTCACTCCTGATATCACAAACTTTTTCTTCCTTATATTTTTATGAATTTACAGCTACTGTTTTTGCCTTTGCTATTTTTTTCTGTTTTAATAATAACAACAACGTTTTTATCGTTCAAAAATTTCTACCTTTATATTTATAATTATTCATGTTATAATGAAAGTATTAAAGTAATAAACCTAGTAATTTCTCTCAGTTGTTTGCTTATAATTTTACTGCTTTTTTTTACTCGAAAATTCATTTACCATTTATCTTAATTGGTACATTTGTAATTAAGATAATGAAAAACATCATTTATCTTAATTACAAAATAGATTATATAAAAATATGTAGTTTACAAATACGATTTATAATTCCGCTAAATTTATTTATTTTAAAGCAATGCACTGCAATAGTATTTTCAAACAGTAAAAAAAAGACAAGATACACTTTGTAGTAAAACTGTAGTGTGAAACAGCTGTCTCAAAGAAAAATAAATTCAGTGGAGTCATAAATCGTATTTTGGGTAATAATATACAAGTACTGTTGTAGAACTTCGTTAATTCAATTAGTCGTCTCATTCAAGTCAAGTGTCCTCATTCCTTTATTTAATGTTTATACACACTAACTAAATGATCTAAAGTCAATAATTTATATTCATTTTATTTATTAAACCCTTAAACAAATATGCATGTATTTGCATAACTTCTGACCTAGACTAGTTTGAAGGTTTTTATCTTTGAAATGATGTTGGGCCGATAGAGCTTTTACAGCATCAAAAACTACACACATAGGGAATTATGATAAGAGTTATAATATTTATCAAGGACATTGAAAATAATGGCGTTGTTGAACATGCATTCCAGGATTTGATTACAATAAATCGCTCTCCGACTTTCTCTATTATCCAACACCGTATTCCACCACTGCAGTTGGATAAACACAGATATTATTATACATGATAGACTGATAGTATAATCCGACGCGTCACGGACGACCAATTAAGTCCAATTAATAATTATTATACACAAACACAATTAACGCAGAGGCATGGTGAGCCGGGGACCCGGGACCCAGCGGCGAGCGGCGAGCGGCGAGCAACGAGCAGCGGCCAGAGAAGCGACTCCGCTGCAAGATGCAAACGGCTGATGACCGAGGATGTTTTGTTATTAAGCTCGATTAATTTAATTACTTAAAATAACGCTTTCACACGTGGTCGCATTAAACTTAACACGTGTTGGCGAGTGATATAAAATTACGGACCCTCTCAAAAATTAATTCCAATTATTTATTCATCAGCGAGCAAGTATTTGAATACAAGTCTAGCTTATTCAGTTTATTAAACATTGTATTAACCCTCTTCTTTTTATTCTGATTCTTACCCGCACCCAATGGTGCATTGAGCACTGCTCCAGACCGACGCAATATGAACTTGATCGTTAATTATATGATCGCAAGATGATCATATCTGCGCTTCAGGTAAATATAGCAAGATGGTCCAGGGTAATATGAAATAATAAAAGAGTAAATATATCTCTCATATGTATTTTTATCCCCATAGAAATCGATCTCCCTACCTCTAGAATGGTAGCCAAATTTACTAACTACTACTCTGTGGACAAATTTAATTTTTCTACTCTATTTACAAAATTTTCCGGCGTGAATAAATTATTATATGTCTTTTAATGTTTTCATTCCCATTGAAATGTTACTTTAATAATATTTATCATCGCCCTTTTGACCATTCTTCTTACTTTATTAATTCCAATTAATCTCATAAAATCAGATCATCAATCACACATACAGATTTTCGTTTCGTCGTATTCACACGAGTTGTGTGTAGCGACTCAAATATAAATATCTACTTTAAGAACCAATTTTAATAACTAAATAACATAACGAACCAATTTATGTTTTTTCCGAGACCTACAGCGAACATCTCTGACTTGGTTCGAGGGCAAGTTCCGAGTTTTGGTCCTGGTTGCCTCGCCTGCACTGGCACTGCATATCGCTACCGGGTGGCTCCCGCTGGCTGGCTACTCACAGTAGCGCGAGTCGCGTGGATGCTGTCGTAATGGAACTCGGCAGTTATTGCGTTAATGTTTTAATTGGTCACATTTTAATTGACATTAATTACGGAAATGAATATAGCAACGAATTCAACTAACTATTGCGAGTCTCCACTCTCCACTAAACCTTTTTTATATTTATTTCAATTTCTGTTTGATGTCGTACCTACTTGGATCTATACGATGAATAAAATATTAAGCTAGTTTATTTGTATATTTATATTTATTTCTCACGTTTCTGGAAACCAAGTATATCATTAATTTTGTTATATTTTAAAGTATTTAGTTTTGTTACAATATTTATGAATATTATAAACAAAGAGTATTGTTTTACATTGTATCATCTGTGACAAATATTCTGATTTTCATCTTCATATCAACACTTATTTAACATATCAACATTTCACGATATTATTCCAATGTATGGAAATTGTTGGTATTTATATTTCACTTCGGACATCTGACATCAAGTTCTGACTAAGTATTCCTTTCGCCACCAGAGTTGACTAGTTTGTACTATTCTCGGAAATGTTATGGGTGAAATTAATCAAAGAAAGACGCAAAATGCCATACACTCATCAAGTGGATGTTCTTCAAGTCCGGATTCCCTTCAATATCACCCTTCCATCACAAGAACAAATACGAAGGTGATTCTTATAACCTGAGTTATATCCGAGTAATCAGCCACAGCTGGGGAACATAATCCCGGCATCACACAACCCCGAAGGGTTTTCAGTTTTGTAGACGCCGGGATTACAAATTGCTTATCCCGTGATTTTTGAGTTTGGGCGGAAATTTTTCTACGTGTATTTTTGTACATTGAATCGAGGCACTTACATAATAATATAAACATTCAATACTTATAGAAAATGATATTGATCAATAAAAAGCAAAATACAATTGTTTATAACACAATAAATATTATAAACAAAACAAGCAGTTGACAACGAGAGCTGCACATTTAGATGATTTTCAATTTCCCGAAACTTACTCGTAATTCGCGTTATATATATAAATGTAAACGATAAATGATAATTTTTTTAATTAATAATATGCTATCAATGCATTTAGCAAGCATTAATTCATTTTAGATAATGAAAATACATATACACAAAAACAACTAAAGAATCCTAATTTATAAATCTTCCTCGGTTAATCACAGAACCAGTCTCGGGACGCCGCAATTAAATTTTTACAATCCATAATCACATACTACGAAAAAACGTCAAGATAGCAACGTCAACGCTAAAATAAACCAATATTTTGCAACAAATAAGAAAGAAACGACTCACGTGACTCGATTTTTTTAAAAACACTTGAACACCGTAATCCTATTTTTTGGACCCACAAATCCTATAAAATTACAAGTAACACCGCAATTATCAATTAAAATGGGGCAGATAACGCTAATCAGAGTTGGTCTCGGAAGAATATGATTCAGTGTGACTTCATCCCTCCGGGGCGAGAGTTAGCGGATTACATCTGTCGAGCGTTACTTCTGGCTCGGGGTGGGAGGATCAAGGGCCTAAATAAAATCAGGGGAGGACACTCCCTCTCCCGGCGGCAGTAGTGTCACACAACAGGTTATTAAGCGGGCGGCTCGGGGGAGCGAGGAGCGGGAGCAGGTGCGCCGCTGGAAAACTGATTAACTAAAAAATGAGGCGACGTGAATATTGCATTACCACCGACTACGCTACATAATACACCGAGTACAAAAATTGCGAGAGCTTTAATTCAATGACGTTCAAAGATCCTCACCTACTTGACTTTGTCGACGTTTGACCCATTTACTTCTGAATCGAACATTATTTCTGTTCCTCCTTTCTACAATAGTTGATCAAAGGAAAAGCCTGTATCAATGCGCTGAAATCCAGATTTATCATACCTTTTTTGTACCTATTTATTTTGTACATTTTTTTTCAGTTGTTATTTATTTTCAGATGATAAGTTATTAATTTCATTAAATTAGTAAAGCGAGTTATTTTATTATTACTAATTTGAAAAGTGTGGTTCCTCGAGCGCCCGACGCGGCTGTTGAGAGAACCACGCTCCATCATTTATTTAATTTTCTCCGGACATTTACATCTCAAGTCTACAATTTTTTGCTCATCTATAAATATTGTGATTAGTGTTAACTTGAAATGGTTAAAGTTATAATTTTACAAAGGTTAGCTTTTAACTGATGAAAGTGCATCAAGAATATCATTGCGTCGTTCAATATAGCAATGCGGACCTAAACGGTGTAGTGTATTTCTAAGAATCTGTGCCGAATGAACACATGTGGCATTCGGGCGTTAGAAAGTGTTTTGTGTTCGTCCCTTAAGGGTACGTTACGACCATAGTGTATTCATCCGAAACCCTTAGCCTCTCGGGAATAAATAACTGCAATAAAAATGTGCAAAGACAATAACGATTCTAGAATTTGTGCTTAAACGGTAAAGTTTTATGAAATCAAACTACAACCTTGAATACCTCAATTACGCTAGCTCCCATTCGTATACAAACGAAAGCGGAAAACCTCAGAGACAAAATCATCATGTCGGATCACGGAAGGGCGGCGAAAGAGGATAAAAGTGAGGACCCGTTTGAATTGTGCTAGTCTGGAAGTTGGCCATCAACAATGACGAGGAGATCGACAAGCTGCCCTCCAGCGTGACGACCATCACTCAGGAAGGCGTCCTGCCCAACACCTTGGCCATTCTCCAGCCCATGGGATCAAGAGGAAGGCGTTTTAATTTGTCGTCTCATCTTTTCCCCGCTCCAGACTCGACGGCCCGAGACCAATTGACGACGTTTTAATCCATTTATTTTTTTGTATACCATTATCATCATCATCCTATTATTATTACTATTATCCATGTCTTTATAAGCGCCCTTGAGGTAGTATTTATACTATACAAATTATCCAAATTATTATTATTATTATTATTAAAAACGTCCCGACGAATTACGGCTAATTCAGTTTAACGGGACCTTAATAACGATTTGTAGATGTACGTTGTATAATTTTTATTAAAAAATCTAAAATATTGATAATATTAAATAAACGTCCTATTTTTTTCCACGAACGAAAACTGCGGTAAATGTCGTTTCCCCGGTAATAAAGTGTATCAATGTAAAACATTTTTATGTCGATTAACTTTTTTTATACTTTTTCACATTTGACCAGTTTTAAAGTAAACATATTGAAATTTTGCCGTATTTACAATTCATTTCCAGTATTAAATGGAAACTTTTATTCATTGTATTGTCATTGGAACTAAAACGTATTTTTATGGATATTTTTAATTATATATTTATTTTTACTTTCGAATGATTTCATAAGTTGTATTTTCACTCTGGATTTATCCCTGAGAATGATATTTTAAGACAAATTAGATATCTCAAAAAGATTAAGGCTATTTTAATACGAAGGGAAATATATTTTCATACACAGTGTAAAAAATGATCTAATTTTCCTTAAAAGGATGTTCTCTTCGTAATAAAAAGAAGCGTCGTCTCTGTTAACACACCTAAAATGCATTATTTTAAGTTTATTTATTTATAAAACGTTGCTATCTCCCACATCTTTACCTTCCCATTGCTAAAAAATAAAAGAATAACTAAAATTAAATTAAATAAAAATATATATTTATATAAGTATACATATATCGCGGGTTCGATCCCCACGTCAACCCTTTTTACCATTATTATTATTTACAATAACAATATACATAATATATCAATATGCACTATACTGAGAAATATTTTTACCCTGGTCAAAATATAACACAATCATATGGAATACGATAATCTTTTTAAAAATTTTGGTACAAACATGTATTTTGACATAATCTAGAAACATTTTGATTCGGTCTACATTTTTTTTTTAATTGAGCATAAAAACGTGCTCCCTTTTCTAAAATAGCGTTCATATCACAACAAGGCGAATCGTGTTTTAAAACCGTTATTGTAACAAATGACATCGAGCAAAAAGGTAAATTGGCCCATGAGGGGATCGAACCCGCGACCTTCGCGTTATTAGCACGACGCTCTAACCAACTGAGCTAATGGGCCAGATATGCCGACTGTCGAACAACTAGTTGTAAAGAATTTATAATACCACCTCTATTCATAAAATACAATCATTTTGGCACCGATCCAAAACGGTACCCAACTTACAATCTGCTCTGTACAGTACAGTAAATAGTTTTATCTCTCACCAACAAATGGAGACAATGATTTATTGAAGCTATTAAAGATGATAAATTCTTTATAGAATAAGTTGATATGCCTCATACGTATTTTAGTGATAAATACTATATGTATGTATACATAAATTATATTCGTATATTATTATTTTGTCCCCTATCTGCACCCAAGTGGTGCATAGGGCACCGCATCGTATCATCAACCTGATCATTATATGTAGCGTCGTCCATTATTATATAGTGTCTGACTTGTATCTACAACGCGCCCATGCGCGACACTATCTTATTCTATCGTTGAGTATACGTTGCTCTCTTTTACTACACTCTCGTGGCGTCGCAATGTACAGCTCTCTTTCTCCCTCTCTCTACTTTATATATCTTTCTTCTCACTCTTGTAACGAATATGCCTAATAGATGTGATGATTATATCGTATCGATTATAGAATCACCGCCTAAGAAGTTTCACTTAAAAAAGAATGACGCTTTGAGATTGCAGGACACCCCCACCTTTTCCCTCCCCTCCTGATCCTCCTGACCCCGTTGCCAGCAACAAACGCGGTTCTTTTATTATATTTGTATGTACAACAAAACTAGGAAAATTATTATGTTTAGATTTTATTTATTTCATACCAAGACGTCATTTTAACAATTTTTTCATTAAATCTTGACTAAAATTTAATATTAAGACTTGAAAAACAGGCGTTTACCGAAATTACACAACGTTACGGAACATCCTCCATATTCCTAATCATCTCATCTCCAAAGGTTTTCCAGCCTACATCTCAAATGATCTCAAACAAGATACTATGGAATAACTAGGAACTGGCACTGCACTGACAAGACCACTCTTGAAGAAAGAAAAGGAAAGCTTAGGCTAGGCTCTGATTGTAATTACCAGTAATATTGTGCATACATGTACGTTTTTACATATACATATTGCTCACTCCTTTCAACAACGTCATATATCAAAAATCGTCAATTTTCAGTTATGCGTGTTTTCGGAATGCCCATAAAATCTACGATATCCGAGCAAAAGCGGAATATTTTAAACTTTATATTTACTCACTACAGGGCAGAAAGTGTTTTTGCATTTAGAAGAAAGGGTATTGTTTAATTATTTTTTAAATATACTAAATATTTTTCAAATGGAGAAAAAAACATTTAGGTTTTACCTAAAAAGATCAATTGCACAGTAAAAAGTTCAATAAGTGGCTTGGTATTTATTTTTAATACGTTTTATTATATTTTTAAACTTTAAAACGATCTCCTGAAAAATCAAGTTTTTTTTTATATAGGTATATATATTTGACGTTGTTGAAAGGAATGAGTGATATGTATAATATTATTGGTAAAAGATTTTTTGGCACTGATATTTGATATTGACTCAATTTCATTTCGAACTTCTCGCCAACGACCATACCATGTTGAATGCACCTGTTCTCGTCCGATCACCGAAGTTAAGCAACATTGGGCGCGGTCAGTACTTGGATGGGTGACCGCTTGGGAACACCGCGTGCCGTTGGCCTCCCTTTTTTGCATTTTCCACCCATTGATTCTCAAAATATATTTGTTTTAATAAATATTCCAATGGATTTTTTTAATGAACGTGCGCATTATTCCTATTTAGTTAGGTTTATTCAGTGTCTATTATAATACGTCCAATAAATCCAATAATGAAAATGAAACCATCGAATAATGAAAACGGCTAGACCATTCATGTTAAGAAGTAAATAATACTGAACAAAAAATAATGACCTAACAAATTAGATTTGTTAAGTGTTTCTGGTTTACAAGTAAAAAAAATATAATAGAAAAATCCAAAAAAATATTCCGGTACCGGGAATCGAACCCGAGCCTCCTGGGTGAGAGCCAGGTATCCTAGCCACTAGACCATACCGGAGATGAGAACTGCCGCAATACAATATGGCCTGTATCGATAACTGTATTTTATATGTATATTTATTTATATAATGATTTTACTACAAGTTTATAACAATAATGATAGCTGTACCTACATATTTTACAGAGGGGGCAATTATATATTAATATACAAATAGCCGGTTAATAGTAATAATTTATATTTATAGTATTCGCAACCCTCCCTCCTTCCCACTTGATAGCTACAAAGTGTAAATGTAAAAGTAAACATTAATTGATTAGCAGGGTAGGTACCTCCCATTCAACCATTGTGAGGGGTGAATTTGTCATCCGGGCAATTAGTTGGCAACACTGACTCGTTACACGGAGCTGGCGGCGGGTGGGCGGGGGGAGGGGGGAGGGGGCGGCGGCAAATTGGGCGCCAAATTGATTTCAGACTCCTAACTAAATACTGTCGGGAGGTACCCCGTGATCAAATACAATTTGGGTATATTTGCCATTGATAATAGATGGCTGATGACGAGGGGGTTTTCCTGTAAATGGGATGATATCGGCACTAATGGGTTAACAGCTAACCATTCGCCTCACTGCTTTATGCCTTCAAACAAAAATAATGATATATCAAATATGTTACCATAAATATTCCGACACATCTACTAGATGCAATACGTAAAATTATTATAACAGTATTTGGATTGATTTTTCTACATAATAGATATTGATACATATCTGAATATGTAATACACTGTTTTTATTATTACTTTAAGGTTATTAGCATTTGTTAGCATTTTTTTATTTATCACGTTCCTTCTATTATCAGACAAATACATCGAAAACAACAGATACTTTAAATCCTTTTCTGATAATTTTGAACTGATTTACTAAAACAAAACAATCTTTACCTTAGAGGCGTTTACGATATTTTGCAGAAAATGTTCTATAATTATGTAAAGCTATGACATTTCCATAAATTTCATACATTCCAACTGCTTTTTTAAAAAGACCTAAAGTACAAATTCCGAAAACGTTTTGCAAAGGAAAATATAAAATGCGATGTTCAACATTAAATTGAATACGGATTTACTTAATACATAACTGAAATAAGTCTGTTTTATGTTTTACTATGCATTTTACAGTTTCCTGCATTGCAAGATTAATTTCGTTTAATAAAAAAACATTTTATTAATTTATGCATTTCCGCTCCCTATGTGGAGCATGTGGAGTCCACAAACTCCCTACAGGCTCTTCGTATATGCACGTTATATTATTCTTGCAAACGTCGGATTACTAAGACTCTTTTATTATTCAAGAATATCAATAAAATAGATCGTAATAAACCCCAAGCATAATTATTTTATCAAAGAAAGCCCGGATATTCATTATTTAAACAACTTTTTACATATTTTTTGAAGACCGTCGGAATAGATACTAAGTAAGTACCTATAGTTAAATGTGCTTGATGTTGTGCATTATAAAAATATAATCCGGGTTTTAAATTATTTCTCCTACACTCTGAAATGTTTCCAACCTCTCCCCTTCCATCCGCAGAGGAGATTATCCCTAATGCGAGGGGGGATAGAAATCATTATTCTCAATCAGAAAAAGCAACTGGCTTGCGGTCTCGACTCCCGGTTCCCGACTAGTGGCTCCCGACTAGCGACTCCCGACTCCCGATTCTCGACTCTAATAGGGGTAAAGAATTATTGAAAAGTAAAAATCGTTCGCTAAAGTCCACGATTAACTACTACCCAATAGGTACCTACATGTAATACTATACAAAATTTATTTACAATGAAGGATATTTTACTCTTAATAATAATACCATTTTTTTTATATGTGAAAAAAAATTATCGCTTATAAATTTATTCGTAGGTACATGTTTCTTTAAGGGGGTATAGACCAAAAATTCCTGTTTGAATATAATATTTTATAGTAAGTTATTAAAAACAAAAATGTTGTTTACTCTACTTCTTAAATATATATAAAACCTTTGATCAACCTCAACAAACCGATTTATTTTTTTGGTTGTTTTTTTTTTCTTTCCCATTTCAACAATTTGCTAGTTGATTTGAAACGGTTTTAACTACAAACCTTTTTTAGGTTTGTAGTTAAAACCGTTTAAACTATTATTTTTAAAAAATAATTATTATTATTATTTTGTAAATAAAAATAAGACTTGAAACTGGCAGAAACATGTCAAATAATAATAATAATAAACACATTCAAATGATTAATAAGATTCGTTTCAGTGTTTCGTACATATTAATATTTGCATGAAGTTGTTTTTGCTCATACACCAAACATACATCATATTTTTCGTAAAAACATTAATGAATTGTTGTTTACAAAAACCAGTTTCTTAGTTACCCAAGTAGGTTGTATTAAGATTATACTTTCTGGAAAATTTTATGTTCTTATATTAATGTTAAGGAATTATGTTTTATTTGCGTAATACTAAATTGTTCATTATAATCCTTACTACACAAGTTTCATAAAGCATGTATATATTATTAGAATTTCCACGAGTGTGGCATGTGGCATGTGGCAGGGATAGGGAGTACCTACGGGTAGCGGTACGGGGAAGGGAGCACAGAGGGCGGAAGGTGAATAATAATATGATCGACCCCTAATCCACCAAATGGAGCGATTGTTCCAGTAACGAAGTTACTTCCGCCGAATTACAATCCTCTGCCGGCGCTGTTTATAGCTTATTCCGAATCAACACCAACAATCAATTGCCAGCGAATCGCTCAATTTTCCTCTAACCCAATCTAGCGGTACTACACAACCAGACAACATCCATAACGCTAACTTTCTGTTCAAATCAACTTCTGATAGATAGAAAGGTCAAAAAACAACGTTATTTACTGTGAGTTCGTACTTACTTTAGGGTCTGTTACTTAAACAATGATTGAGATTTACTTTGACAATTACGAAACTGTGTTGACGAAATACCGGCTTGTTTGGGTGACCAATAGATATTCAATACGTAATATTCATACATTCATTTTTTTTATAAATTATAAATAAAAAATAAAAAATTATTAGAAATTTTAAGTAATAATTGAAAAAAATGACAATGGTAAAAGTTTAAAGTGAAAAATATTAGAGAAAATTTCCACATTAACTTAGACTTGTATTATTTACTAAGCACTTCTTGCCGACTTTTTGGATCACATTGCAGGTTGCAGAGACCGGCAACCATCATCAGCGAGAAATGCTAACTATCCAAGACTGTAGTCTTGGATAGTTAGCTTGGATAGTTACAGAGGACGACCCGCTTAACCAACATGTACAAATTATCTCCCAATATGTGCTGTGCAGAGGGTACACCGAGTCGTAGAGACAAGCGGAAGATAGAGACGGGTGGAGACTGACTATGAAGGAAGCAAACCAATCATCACAGATTGTAACACAGATCGCAAACCAATAATCGCATATTGTAACCTACGAAAAAGACAGGACTCAAAACGATACGATTTTTTTAACATTTTGAGTGTGTCCAAATACTTGTTCACAAATCTGGATTATTTCCGCTTAGTTGTTATTTTATACCTACATTTTTTAACATCTCAACATAGATGAAGAAGAATGTGGAATGGAGATTTGTTCAATATATCTAGGGGTTCCAAAAAATGATTACTTTTGTTGTCAATCATGGGTAGAATCGGTGAATGTTACAGTGTGTAAAGTGATCACACCAGCCTATGACGATCGTAAGCCCTGTTTCCATATACTTCTTCATCAATGTTGAGATGTCAAAAAATGTATGAAACATATTTTGATTCCGAACAAGGCGAAAATCTGAATAATCCAACGGTTATTGACAATAAGCATAGTCAATGGGGAGGATAGAGAGCCATACTCACATGGATGTGTGGGCGTGAAGGGGTACTCGATCTGCGGCAGGCGGTGCTGGTGAGGAGGCATGGAGGGGGGGCAGTGGTAGCAGAACATGCCGCGCCCGCCCGCCCCACTAACCTACAAAATAAATTATAAACAATCTTCAATTTATTCATAACATTGATTATTTATTTCGTAAACAAATGCTGGATTATGTTTATTATATAAAGGGTTGCTATGGTATCCGCAGCTAGGTGGTACATAGGATACCACATCGGATTGACACGGTGTTACCTTGGTAACATTACACTGTTGTATATATGTAGTATTATATTGTACATGCCATATGAAACTTGGATGCTTGCACACTTCATCTCAAGGTTTACAATAAATAAATAAATAAATAATATAAAAAATTCACAACCTACCGAGTGTGTCCAAATACTTGTTAACAAAAATAGGTTTTCTCCTATTATGAGTTTTTTTTGCATTTTTGACATCTCAACAAAGATAGAGAAGAATATGGAAGTCTGGGTATGTACAGGGCTTGTGACCTGTCATAGGCAGGGTGGCCAGCTTATGAACAGGTCGTAAGCCCTGTAAATACCTATACTTTCATATTCTTCTTCATCTATGTTGAGGAGTCTTTTTTTTAATAATCTAATTTTAAATCCTAGTTACACATCTATAGATCCAAATTCTAGTTACACAAGCTAGTATTAGTACGGGTATGCAACCACAAGTGCACACTATTCCTCTGCCCTTTCCATTACCATATACTAGTAATGTCTCTGAAGTATTCCACTCAAGAATCTGGAAGGCAAAAATAATTACCTTGTCTTTATACAATTCTGATCGGATTGTCTAACACAGCATTGATCTTATGCGGTGCCCTATGAACCATTGGGTGCGGATTGGGGTCAAAGAAGAAGAAAAAGGAAGTTTATAGGTAGGTACTGAAAATACTTAAAAAATTATAACCACAGTCTCGATCTATGTAATTAAAAAATATAAATATGTTACAGAAATCTCATTTTGGAGGTTTGAAACACCGCAATTATCTTATTTTTTGTCCACGTATCATTATTTTATTCATTATCTTACATTATTTTGGTACCACTACACCCGAAGGAAAGCCCCTGAAATGGTGGAAGAAATGTTGACAAAAAGTACGCTAATAACACGGCATAATAACCCGAAAATAAACCACCAGCATGTGAATGAGTAAAAATCTTATAAATTTAATAAAGTAAATATTAATATTTCAATTTACAAACGCGGGAAATGTTTTTCCATTACGATTTCCAGGTAGGCAATCGCTCCCTTTAACCGTACCGAGTTACAAAGATACAAATATTTTTCGTATAAAGAAAAATGTGTAAATCTATTAGGATGACACCGAAATTGGAAAATAAAGAAGAAAAGTAACAATCTTTATTACCCGGATTTTCTTTACTTTTATCCGCCACATTGCAAATGTAATAACAATCCTATTTTCCCAGATATAGCTTGTAAATGTGGAGTAATGTGCTTCTCTCGAGTGTGGGGCGGGAGGCGGGGGGACTCGCTTAAGCCGCAGATTTATCAGTGTGGGGATCGCTGCCGCGAGTGTGTGAGTGTGCGGAGGATCACGCAATCTTATTACGCACACCTGCCTCACCTTCCATCTCTTGATCAACACCATCGGCTGTGCCCAGTTCACTGGTGCTCTGCTTGCACAGCGCCTGCATAATACCTGCTCTCTTACACGGCTGTATGACTTGACACATTGGCACCCATGCAACTTTGGCACCCAAAGCAGACTTCTTCTTCTTGATGTAGGCCTTGTGGTCTGTTTTTAAGAGGGATTAGCCTGCTGCGATGTTGATTCCGAGCTGTCTATCCATCTCTTCGGTGGTCTGCCCCGTAGTACCCAAGGTAGGCCGACCTTGGGGTTGGCCGTGCAGTGCGATGGTGAGGAGTCTGGATGGTTCCATTCTCCTCACATGCGTATACCATTGTCTTCTTCGCTATCTTCCCCACCTAACGACGTCTTGAATCTCGCGTATTTCTTTTATCCTTGTGTCCCTCATTCTATCTCGTAGACTCTTGTCAGATATGTTCTGTAGAGTCTTCATTTCCGAGACTTTTTCTAAGCTTCGAAAAATCATGATCATATATTTTAGTATTTCAGACGTACAATCGTCGGTATCGCCAAGATAAGCCATTCCTATGGTGTGTAAACCATTGGTTAACCCTCGTCGGCGCGCCGATTCGATAATTTGGATGACGATCGTAATTAATTTTAGAGGAAAAGTAAGGTTTCATAATTACGAAAATTGCAGCCCATTTTTTTGTACAATTTACCACAGAGTTATTTTCCCCTGCCGACGATACAAATTTGGACGATTTTTTTTCTTGACTCCGGTCGGCAACACAATTGATGATGGATGTATTAATTGGGAGAGGTTTTACACAAAATGTGCGGGCGGAACTGAAAATTCGACAATTTAAAACCAGAAATTTTTCGTAACACTCCAAACAAGGTGATGTAGTTTGGATGCATTCTTTCTTTGACTAGGCATCAAGTCAGTTTTCGTCTAAACCGTTGTTTGGACATAGGCCTGACTTAGAACATATAAAGGAGCCAACAACCAAATGACAATCCTCGACATTCTACAATGGAGAGGTAAATTTCTAATTCCTAATTTAATAGGTTGATTTACTGAAGTCGCGTTCTCTTTCAACGCGAATTATTGAATGAGAAGGCTTCTGCAAGGCTACCCGCGACTGTATACATTCAGGCACTAGGTGGGCTGATATCGCCCAGTCTGATATCACACTCGCGCATATGGAGAGTGAGGTCGGGAAAGCGCGGCGCGATAACGGGACGCAGTGTGGGTTACAGTTAGTTAGTGACGAGTTGTGAGTGCTAAATTGGCGCTAATTCGTTTAGGCGGCGCGGTGAGGAGATACTTCATTACGGGCCGCGAGCCGCCGCCGGCCGCCGGTGGAGCCCCCCGGGGGTCCCATGCAGCCAGATGCAAATTGTCGCAGATATTCAAATGGACTGTCCCCTAAAATTTAACTCAGATGTAAGAGCGCAGTATATAAAAAAGAATACGTAACATAATTATTATTGGTATCAATCAAGAGTAAATACAATATTTTGGTCATTCATCCTCAGCGAGAAATAAGAAACCCTCCATTATGCAAGGAAAGATTCAAGATATCTTAGAACCTGGAAAAAGACGGACTTCCTGGATAAAGAAACTAAGTGATGAAACCAATTTAGGGAAAAAGTACCAGGAGATGTCACCCAGAGAAGAAAATAATTTAATATTTTTTTATAAGAATATAAGCTAAAGAACTATGTCACAGAGATAAACGCAATACATATGTACCTACTAACAAAAAACTGAGTATTTTATTATTATTTCATATATTGAAGCGAACTGGGGGTGTCCAGCGCTGTAGTAAAACTTGCTATCCACTACACAAAGGTGGCAGACAAAAAAGGTGGAAAAAACAGTGTACTTAATTAAATTTTAAATCAAACTACTATCAGAAAAGGGTGTTATCAAAATTTCTTACGGAGAAATATTTAGCTTACCTCAAAAAATATATATTATTTTATGCAAGAATAGGCTATTTTTATATAACGAATAAATTGTTTAGCATGCCGGGTTCTTGTATGAATCTAATAAGGTCGAATTTTTGTAATGGGAATATTTTTTGTCCCAGGGTGATTATAAACAAAAATTTGCACAGTGACGTAACATCAATAGATTATAAGGCCTCGTGACGCGCACATAGCGCGTAGTAGCGCGCAAATATTCCCGGAAATAGCGAGTGGTGGCGGTCCCAGAGTGTCCGGAGCTCGGACTCCGGACAGATGATATTAACAAAGGAAAGAGACTATAATCATGCGCTGCATACTGCACACTGCACACTGCATACTGCACACCGCACACTGTCACTGGGGATAGGATAATATGGACGGATCATAAATCTAGAGCGACACAAGGACAAATTGATGCACAAACTGCATTAGGAAGAGGATATTACAACCTATGCTCACTTCTCTCCTGACCGACTCTCGCGATCAGCGACTCGAATGTTCCTTCCAAATTAACGTCCCGACTATTCTTCCTATTGTTACTGTTTATCAAATCAAGGAATGCAACAACACTATCATTAATAACAACTTCTGAATATCCACATTGAAAGCTCTTCCGGGATCTGATTGAAAGACTGCGATGTTTCTCAGATTCACTCTTTCACACAATTTTTTTTCATTATTGTAAAAAATATTGTAAAAAGTTCCCACCTACCATGTCGAGATATCAATAAAAATAATATTAAAAAAAAAACAAATATGTAAGTATAAAAATATGCTTCGTCTCTAACGGGACATATAAAATCTCTGCACGATTGTTATTAAACACACAGTGGTGTGGTGAAGAGTAATTAAATACGAAAGTTTTTCGCTTTCCCAAAAATTGTACCGATTTACCCTGCTTGTGTAATTAAGCCCACGGATATGTACCTCTATCCGTAAATATTCACATTTAATTCTGCATCAAGAGCCTCGGGGGGGAACCGACAAAGTTGAGACAACATTTTGACACATTTAACCGTAATGAGTAAATTGATGAGGTAGCCGGGAGGTGGGGGCCCCCCTCGGCCTCCACCGCCGATCTGTTCCCGAACCATTCAGTGTTGCCAAACGTTTAATTATTTACGATTCCCGCCAACCATATCATTCCGCCTAATCCAATAAGCGAGACTCCGCAGACTCGAACTTTATTCTGGGCGGATTTTAATTAATTTCCCAATGTTCAGCGTGCCGCTTTTCCTAACAGCTCGACTTAACTTTCCACATTTAATTAGTGTTCATTTGCTCTAAGGTTAAGTCAACCGTGATTTATGAGATAACGATATGTCAGCTCTCCCGTCAGCTACCTACGCTTCGTGCAATACGCGGTGTACCCGTTTTATTTTATTTTTAATTCTGATAACATTCAAAAATATTTACTATGATGATATTCATAAAATATTTCCACGAACGAGAGCATGTAATTTTGGAGCTTTTTTAAAAAAATTAAAACAATTTAGTTTTTTCTGATTGACTAACTTTCATTACAAGATTTAAGTTTTGTTTAACATTTCTTGGTCGAACTGCATTTTATATAATAAAATATATGTGGATAAGCCATATCGTTGTTATTTTGCTATATTTTATTACAAGGGTTAGATTTCAATTGAAACCAACTTCTTTGCTAGTCATTAAAATAAACGCTTTTATTTATCAACTCTATGCATCACATTGAAAAATTACTATTTTCTCTTGGTTAAAAAAATTAGAAATTAACACACAATATGCTAAATAATCATTAAAATAAATTTTATTTTAATACGATGAAAAACTACGCTGATTCTATTTTTATTTAGTACCTACGTGTTACATTAGCTCACACTTACTTTTGGATATAGATTTCTAAGTCAGAACTTTGGCTAAAATGATTATTTTATGACACAATGCGCATTTTAAACAGTTTATATTTCCAATATCTCAAAATGACAATTTATGACTTGGTACTTGTAACGTAAGTCCATAGATATATGTAATAACTATTCCTATTTGCCTTTACGAGCCTACATACTAGGCACATTAGTGTAAACCTACGTGAGTGTAAGTAGTAGTAGGCATGTTATCCTATCTCAATAAACTAAAGCTAACGCGGTTAGAGCGCCTTAAGTCACTTAGCAGAATTCCGTCTGTCCGCAGGGTCGGGCCTGCCCGCTCTGTCCGCTCTGCCCGCACCACCCTCGGTGCCCGCACCCCCTCACTGCCCACACTGCCCGTGCTCGCAGCCAGGACCAGGAGAAGGTACAGGGCACCGTGAAACTGATAGCGGACAATTGATTCCATTAAGGACCAGCGCTGGCCAACATTGTGGGGAGCGCGGGAGGAACTTAGTCAACTATTTTGCATAAAGTCACCGCCACTTGAACTAAACTCGTCTACTAATAAATACCTTCCATCTACGGCTGCTATCCGATGTCCCTACCCGATGCATTTATTTTGTAATTATTTAAGAATTTATGGTAAAGTTGTCATTCATTTATAATATTTCGAAAATATTAGTGAAGTATATGCTTTAGCAACATTCATTTTTATTTTTATTTCGATAAAATTAAGAAAAGTGTGAAGGTTTGGGTTTTTGAGAGAAGAAATCAATATTTTGACAATATTTTGTACAGAGGATATAGTCAGATGTGGAAGACAGCGAAGACGATGCTGAAATGCTCATGTAAAATAGAATTCTTGAAAACAGACTGGCCCGAATTGCTCTTCAAGAGAACCCAGATGGAAAAAGACCGACTGGAACACCTCCAAAGAGATGGCGTGACTACTGGCAGTCCGCGTCACAAGAGACACAACGGAACAGACAGATTCATCCCCGAGGAATTCATCTTCTTCCTTCTTATACATCCGTATAAGAAGGAAGAAGATGAATTCCTCGGGGCATAAATTCAATATTTGTGTTCTTAAAACGACGAAAAAATAAATAATAAAAAGATTTAAAAAAAATGAATAAGAAACTGCGACCGAACCAATAGTCCAGTGCCTCCTCCATCCATATCACGATTACAACTAAATGAATTACGATTATTATTATTGACTTAACAAAACGTAGCAAATTTAGCAAACAGCTCTATAATATTTTGAGGTGTCGGATTAAATAGTTGGAAGTTAATTGTGTAAATGTATTTATACCTTCAAAGTTGATTAAGTTTCTGGAGTAATCCCGCCTTCCCCTCTCCCCTCTCCCCCTTCCCGAACAAGCACTAGACTTGTACAGGTGAGTATCCACTAAAAGGTGAGGTAGTTACGGACTTGCCTAGAGTTCTGCGCCTAACACTGTTACCTCTTCGCAGTATAGGAAGAAATACCTACCATATACATATATAGGCCCATTGCATTCAATTACTACTTCCAATTTTTGATTATGGCATTTCTAATACGAAATTCTATATTTTTCGCAATATATTTTTTTGTGTATCCAAATCCTTGTTCACAAATCTGGGTTTCTCAAATTAGGGTTTTTTTCTACATGTTGACATGTCAAACCCTTGTTCACAAATGTGAATGGATTTGGACACACAAAAAAAAAAGTTACGAATAAAATAATTTGGTCAAATTATAAAGCTACATAAAAATTAAATATCATATTTTCAGACGTCTCGCAGTATGTAAAATAATCCGGTTAGAATCTTGCATACATTTTCATAAAGGGGCTTCTGATAAATACAAAGTTTTTCAAACCAACCGTAGTGGCCCCCGTGAACTCAAATATAAATCGTCATGAGATTTATGATAAACATATGTAGGAATTCCAAAAAATTGAGTAGTGCGGTTATCAATCACGGATAGAATTAATAATTAATTAGTTAATTGTAACAAGTATTATTGATACTCTATATTTTTCATCAAAAGTACCTACATATATGGTACCCAGTCTTATATACGTCACTTTTTTTAAATGTACGGCTCGTGTGCCTATAGAAATATATATGTATGTTATGCATATATCGTCCAATTCATAGTCAACTGTTTTATTATCATTTTTATGTGTTGTGATTGCTAGCAATATTTGATGTATTGAGAGTAAATTATTTTCAACGAAAATTGTCATGTATAAAAATAAGGGTTAATAAATTGTTTTCAAGAGTTAAAGCGTGTTTTTTTTTCAAAATTTGTGGCATATAACATTAAATAAATGTCTAGTCATACGTAAAGTGACGTAATCTTGAATCGACCAATAGATAAAACGACCTATCAAAGACAATCACGGACATAAATTACCGTCGGAAATCTCGTTAAACATAACGAATCGTTCTCGGTGGCCATATTGATAAAAATCAGAGTCGACGAAGTTCAGTTCCAATTTCTTAGCGCATTAGTCCTAAGCGCCGGCAAATTATGATTTCATATGAATGGGCATGAGGATCCGGATAATTTTTTTGTATTGATTTATCAATTCTAAGCCCATGTTTATGTAATACATTCTACACAGTCACTCCTCGACAAATCCCCTGAGGCTTGCTTAGCATTTAAGAAATGTAAAACTAATAACTTGTTATGTAATGTTACCGATCCTTAGGCTTATATGAATATACATATCGCTCACTCCTTTCAAGAACGTCATAAATAAAAAAACTTGATTTTTCAGGAGAACGTTTTTAAAGTTTAAAAATGTAATACAATGTATCAAAAATATATATCAAGCCACTAATTGAACTTTTTACTGTGCAACAAATATTTTTAGGTAAAACCTGAAGGTTTATTCTCCATTTGAAAAATATTTAGTATATTTAAAAAATAATAAAACAATACCTTTTCTTCTAAATGCAAAAACAACACTTTCTGCCCTGTAGCGGGTAAATATTAAGTTAAAAATATGCCTCTGAAAATTGTCGATTTTTGATTTATGACGTTCTTGAAAGGAGTGAGCGATATGTGCAATATAAACACCTGAGAATGTGTTTGTTAACAGTTCTGATTAACAAATGAAGCTGACAATTTATTGTATCACATACCGATATTTAATGATTTAATTTACGTATTGCTATCATTGCAATGTAATTTAACATTCACAATTTCATAATTCCCTTGAACTCGATCGCTTTGTGTAGATTTTCTTTAGATAATATAATGTAAGAAAAGAAGCATATTCGTATTCACGAATTCTGTTCAAAATTTACCTCGTAGCGAAAAGTCCATATACCAAATATTAGACCGATCCTTATTCCTTGTACTACCCATGTCCAATTAAAATTATAAATTTTCTAATAAATTATTATTACTCTGCACCCCCGTGTGCTTAAAATGCGTTTACACGCAACATATTTCGTTTGGTAGGTTTAGTTTACTAAATTCTCAACCAAAATAAACCGAATTTAGAAAAATCTTCTCACTTTGCTTTCATTTCCTTGTCTCGAATAATCTGGAATTCCAAAATGTTGTAAAAGAAGACGGTGAAGCTTTCAGCTTTTATAAATAATAAACGGTTAGCTGACAATCATTTGTCATTGTTTCACTAACTTTGAATATTACATTTTCTTCATAATTTATTCATTTTAGGCTTCACCGTTAGAACCAATTCCGCCTTTTCACTTTTTTCGAAAAGATTTATGTTTATATCAATACTTATATATTATATATATATATATATATATATATATATATATATATATATATATATATATATATATATATATACATATATATATATATATATATATATATATATATATATATATATATATATATATATATATATATATATATATATATATATATATATATATATTTACAACTATTTTCTGTTTAATGTACCATTAACTATGCAACCAATTTTTATATTTGCGGTATCCTTTAATTTGTTAAAACTTTAACTTTACATTGTCCGCCTCCGTAGCGTAATTGTCAGCACGCTCAGCTACTATGCTGGAGGTTCGGGTTCGATTCCCAAGGGGGAGGGGTCATTAAACAGAAATGATTTTCTAATATTTATTCAATACTACTCTAGACTTCAATACTACTAGGGGTTCCTTCATGTGTAATGATCAAGATAAAACTACGTTTATATGATGCGGTGCCCTATGCACCATCGGGTGCGGAAGAGGGTTTGAAGTACATAGATAATTTAGCTAACAAAATAAAGGATTTTAAGAAATATATATATGTTTTGGATTTAAGTTTTACTTGGTAAATAACACTTTATCTTAAAATCAATTGTGACATACACATTCACATACATAATACATCCAAACACGTGTCATAATAGATTTTAAGAAATAGTGGTATATACTGAGTAAACCTAATATTAAAAATAGATAGATATTACCACAAAGTGACTGCCGAATCAATTAATGAAATATATATGATTAAAAAAATTGTCAAATATACCAAAAGTAAACAATATTTGCAGTTTTCATCCTCGCTTGTTAAAGTATTTTGAAAACTTTTACTGTCCATAGATTTATATGTATGTATGTTATGGTCAAGAGTGATGAAGTTCTCGTCTTCTTCTGTTATGCAAATCTATTTTTCCCTCATATTATGACCAACTGACCAGAAAATCCTCCACGTCAGTATTTTTTATTAGAGGTTCCCAGTTACGAATACTTCACAAACGAAATGTAATTTATGTTATGGGGAAAAATGAAAGAGGTACCTACCATTTATAATATATTCCTATCAAAAGGTTTCCGAGTGCTAAACGCCTTTATGCAATAATCCATTCAAGGAGCTCATAATAAACCTATGTTTGATGGTAAAAAGCGACACGATGGTACATTCATTTATTTATTTGATTATACAGGAAAGATCTTAGAGATAATTTACGGCGAGAGATTAATTCAATAATTCGAATACTGAACGAAGTCCTTTGAATAATCGAAAGTACACCCGGAGCATTGAGGAGAGATCTGTATCAGGACTAGAGCCGTGCCTCGGGAACACCGGTGGAGGTGACCATGGAAGCGCTAAGCGGGAACACTTACTCCACTTCAGATACACAACGAGATTTGTTTGCCAATGAATGGAAGTAATTATATGTCTTCTATTATTTAATGATGACTATAAAAATCTTAATACCATTTTTTCCTACACGCATTGAATAGAATCACAATGATAACGGATGGACGATTGATTTCTACCTAGTAAACAGGTGCCTATGTATTCGATCACCAATAGTATTTTTTCGTGTTTATTGACAGCAATTGATTTATGAGCAAGGATACACCCAAGGATACACCCAAAAATATTATTAAAAAAATCATTATTTTATATGAAATTATGAGGAACGTTTAAAAATTTCTCAATAGTTTGGAATTAAATGTAGATTTTGTTAAATATGAAAATTTGGTCCGGATATACACTAATAACGAAAGTAGGTAATAACATATATTTACAAAATATATATAATAAACGATATTACCACTAACTTTATAATGGGGTATTTTAGAAAAAATTATTTGTTACTAAATTAGTCCACCGGTTTCCAAACGTACCGTCTCTTCGTCAGAACAATCATTTCAAACGACACATTGCACCTTTATGATAGCCTTATTCACACATACCTACAAATGCATATTTGTGATTGTCTAACATATTGATAAATAATACTCTTCATTGAACTTATACGGTAGATTAAAACATTTTCTCTACATTAATAATAAATTACTTGTTGTTTTATGAAGTGGGAGAAATGATAAATGAACAGTATTACTGTACTTATTTCGAAGCAACAAAGTTTTAATAGAAGGTTGCGGAAACGGTAGTGCGACCAGTCCGTGACGTGGAGTGAGTTAATTATTTATCTTTCCCTATTGAATAGAAAGCATTCTCATAAGAACGGGAAATTAGATGAAATGTTTTATATTTTATTAATGATACCTAATATCGGAAGTCTCCCCGTTTCTATGCTGCTACTGTTGTTGCTACATGATTGCCATCCTCTTCCTTCTCCCCCCTCCCCCGCTCCACTGCCACTCCGCCCCCTTAGCGCGAGTTGCTAGTTGTTATGGCTTCCGTTTCAGCATCTTCTGTTGCCAATACAACGTTTACGAATAGCATTAGTGCATTAACATATAAATACACGAATCATCATTTTATTTTCCGTCCATATAACTCTCTTTAGGAGCGATACTTCATCAATCACCCTCTCTGTCTCTTCAAGCACCATTGACTTCCTCCAGCTTGAGAGCTTCTCCCTTCCTACTTCCTACTTCCTACTTCCTTCCTTAGATCGACTTTCTGCACTATCCGACGCTCTTCTAATGTGTTTTATTTCTATCCTCCGATAAACTTTATAAATAAACTCATAAAGGCGAAGTAACAAATTATATTAAAATTTGACCTCGTAGCGGAAACTCCATATAAACAAAAAAGGTTGACCCCACCCCTGTACACTACTCTCATCCTGTTAAAACTAATGATAAACCAATTACTCGAGAATATGAGTTGTCTAGTAAATTACTGGTGTTAAAAAAAACTATTTATCTAAAAACCTCAAGCAAACCCAACTGCCTCCATTAAACATAACAGGCCTTTTGATGTCAGTTAGTATCCGTACTTACGTGTGAAATATTTGGTGATTGGTGATTTTGTTATTATGTTGGTCGATTCAGTTTTAACTTAACTTAACGCGTGATTTTATTTTAATTGAGTTTATGCTTACAGTCAAAATATAATAATGTGACGTTCTGAATTATATATTTTTAAATATAAATTGTTTATATTATTATTGTCTTTTGACATCACATCAAATTAAATTAATTGATTAATGTAATTGGAGATAATCCAGATTTTGTGAACAAGTATTTGGACATACTCAAAATGTTGTTTATATTATTACCTTATGATCATTTATTGATTTGTATTTATTATCTCTTTTTCCTTCCTTGACCAAAATAAAAAAGAATATATTTATCTCTATATCGAAAATCTGTTAATGGAAAATGACAGTTAACAGCTGTCATCATTATCTGACTATAGAAAAAAATCGTTATGTTAAAAATCAATCAATAAGCCTTGTTTGATAATTGGCCTAATAGAGAGTTAAAAAAGAGAAGAGAGGTGTTCGTGTAAAAATCTCTTTAAACGGTTTGAAGCATGTCTAGTGTTGATTGAATCGTATAACAAACAAGATAAAACAATAGGGCGGCGCGACCCTCGGGAGTACCTAGGAGTAGGTACTCGTGTCCTGACACAGAGCAGTTTGTTTGTCGATAGAGCCGGTACAGAGCGCGGTACAACCTCTCCACACCTATTACAATAATGGGATATTACGAGCTGTTTGCTCCGCTATTCACAATTCACAAAGCATAATAGCGCTCCCCTTCCACACCGTGGTATATTGTCCCATGCATTATGAGAGAGCACTTTTACTTCTAATTATTATTGCCAAGCCCCGAGCCCTCCCGCAGTGCTTGCAAAAACTACTCTTTATTACGCAGCTTATTATACACCCCACTTTTGATTCACTTTACCAATGTATTTTTTATTTATTATCTCATTACTTTGTTACATACTCGAATGTATACTATATTACACTCGATGTAAGGGCTAATTGTTTATTCATCGAAGTTCAAAACTCTTTTATTTTAATATCCAAAGGACTCGCGTGGTTTGGAAGTATTTTTCACAAAGGTAGTAGATGAAAAATCTCTTCACTTTGGCAATAAATCCGAATTCTGCTGAACTGATGATAGAATGAAGACGATGCTAAGAGAGTGGGAGTTAATCTCATTCCAGTGATGCGACGAGGAACTATGTATAACCCAGTTCTACTAGTCTGCTAAGTAAGTTAATACTGGAGATAATGAAATTGAATGCGTTAATGGACACAGAATGTGTCAGGACTGATTCGGTGTGGGATGGTGTAACTAGATATACAAGTGACGAGACAGCTTCTCGTGATTTGCTCCCATATAAAGAAATAATAAATAACCATTTTATACTAAGTCTTGCACTGCGCATTGGTTGATTAATACACCACAAAATTTATTTCATCTATAGATATGCCTAAGAGGAATTAGTTGCAATTTTGATTAACGATTCTGATACAGCAGACTATTCTTGTTGATTTCTCGGTATATAATTCCTTTACAAGGCGCAAATAAATTTGTGCACTGATTAGCAAGTTGGTGTTGATGGATCGAATCTGAAAACTGAATTAAATATATATAATATATAAATATATATATATATATATATATATATATATATATATATGTATATATATATATATATATATATATATATATATATATATATATATATATATATATATATATATATATATATATATATATATATATATATATATATATATATATATATATATATATATATATATATATATATATATATATATATATATATATATATATATATATATATATATATATCTTATGTCTTATCTACATACATAACTCTTTATCCATTATTCAACAGTTTATTTTTCTTAGTGCATATTTTGGACGGGATCATTAGTCATACGTCATACACTAGTCACATACCAAGTCGGTACTAAAAGGGGAGCACGCGGAGATAAGGAACGATGCTAGTCGGAGTACTTTCGATATATGTAACGCTAATTAGCAGAAGATCCCGGAGACATTCGTCTAATTGACCGGTCATGTTACGTACCTACAACCAGTGACGGATTTAGAGTAGTGACGGCTCTAACCTAAAATTTAATATAAATGTAGCCTTTCAGAGTTTTTAATATTTTTTAAAAACAATTAATTTTTTACAAAAGTAAGGAAAATTCAAATTCATATTATCTAATAGAAATATTGGCATACATACAAATAAACAATACTATAAAACAGTAACTAGATTGAATTATAACTTTTTTCGTTTTCAAAATAGAAAAATCTTCAATCACGTCTTTAAAAGACAATTTTCTCATTTTTTCAGCTTAAATGCACAGCACCGCTAAATCTGAAAGCTTTTGTTCCCCTAATGTGGATTCACATTCCCTCTTAAGCCAGCTGAAAGAGCTTTCTCGCAATTTGTTATCGTAAGACTTTAAAAAAGTTTCAGTAATGTCCCAGTATTAAGAAATATAGATTCGATTTTATAATGAATTATAATATTATATAAATCTTGGAAAATTTTAATTGTACCGAGATAATTCATTTCTGACGCATTCCAATACTACTAGATATGGCCAGATTTTCGCCCCTGTGGTCTTCTAGAGGGATAAAAGTTTAAAAAAATTTCACCGGTTGTCCATCCGCTGGTGACATCACTGTCAATTGATCAGCATATGAAATCTCAAGTGTGGTATCCATTTCTTCTTCCTGGCTCCATCCCAACTTATTGCCTTTGTAGACTGTTGCGTACAGCTTCCTTCGCCCTCAGGTTATAGGTCCTTCTATGAGGACACCGTCATCTAAGCCATCTATGTCCATGAGTCTATGTCCATGAGGACACCGTCATCTAGGCCATCCCTTAGAATCATGTTATCTTTGTGTAGCATCGATTAATTTTTTCGTCTTCCTCTAGATGTCTTTCGTGGAGATCCATGGTTATTGCTTGGTTCACAATATATTCAGGTTCTCTGCATCTTATGGTGTGGTATCATCTACCGATAAGCTGAAATATTCGTCGATGAAATTTTAATGATAATAATATTACGGCTACCAATTTTGCGCCCTACGATACAGCTTATTTAGCTTGTGTGTAAATCCAGCACTGGCTGCAACATGCCGCCGGGTGCCACTAGAAGTAGTCCCTTCTCTAGTCCAGTAATAAAGTGCATGATTAGTATATTTATACCGCATAAACATGATGTGACTGGCGACATCCTCGCTACAGCCAATAAACTAATAATCAAATAAATTGCTCCATAACCAAATCGTTATGTCTCCATCGCACATCGGTACCCCTCCCCCGCCGCCTTCTCGCCCCGTACCAGCGCCGCACAAACCCGCATCGGCTCTGCACCCGATAATGTGTATCGTCTAACAATTAATTCCTCGATATCAATCATTCACTGCACCCACGTGAGATATATCAAATTCATTAACGAGTGATATTTGTGATTTCGTAATATCATGATTTTATTTCAATTATTTTATATCGCTTGTCTTATTATTAACTTGTTTTGATAGGTTTCTTATTTTTTTCATAAATATTATAGGTGCATGAGGTGACTTAATATAGAACATCTATCGTTTTTTTTAAACACAATAAGAAGAAGCAGGGATGACCTGGCATTTAGCCGGCTTAAGTGGTGATCACTTTATACACTCGTGTAAGGTACACCATTCTGCCTATTTATTGAACATCCACATGATGACGCCACAATCAATACTTTAAAGTCTACGAACTTAGAACCAACGTATGAAAGAAATCCACCACCATTGCATATTTACAAGTTTTATTAACAAATGCCAAGTCGGAAGCCATGGGATGCTCTCACTTCCATCTCCTTCATTTAAAAAAACATTGATGTTTCATATCTCAAATTTATACCTATGTTATGAATATGTCAACCGTGGGGTGAATAATCCAGTGTCTGATATACGAAGCCTACATGTTCGCAGTTTTATTTATTTATAATTATTATGTAAATTAAATAAATGTCACTTTAGAAATTATGATTACATATAAGACTATGAATTCGTAAATTATTTTCCCCTTCCTTCAATTTTTTCATATTTATTTGAATGGTGAACATATCACAGTGTATAAAGTAATCTCCAAAGCCAGACAATCATAAGTCGTAAACCATGTACATGCCTAGACCTCGATATTGCCTTCGTTTAAAAGATACCTTGTATTTGTAGAGACATTTATAAAATTATTATGTATGGCACATGAGAGTTGAATCCAGTACTTGAATGCATTTAAAAAAATGATAAAAATTTACACTTAATCTTTTCGATATGAACGCGTCAGTAAGTTTAGAGGTGATTATATACCCTTTAATGCTTGAACATGACGTAGGTAGGTACATAATATAATTTGCGTTAGAAATATCGCACTCGCAACTAGGTACAAGTGGTACAAGCAGCGAGTAACAAGCTCAGTGTGATCCCAACAAGCTATTGTCATAATGGTAATATACTGACAAAATAATGTCAATTTAAATTTAATTCGAGGGTCGCTCTGAAAGATAGTAGAAGTCTCGCTACCATACTAACTGCTCTGCTACACAGAGCACTCTGCTTTACAGCCTGCGACACGTATCGAATTTAAATCTAAGCCAACACAATACATACAACAAAGTGTTTTCATCTCACATATTGTAGAATTTCAAATTTGCATTTAAGATTTTTTGAAACTATTTATAAACATGATATTCTTTTTAGACTTGAGAGATTAGTCTCAACTTACACTTCTTTGTCTTCTAACTTTCATCCACGCCCTATGGTTCATAGGGCAAAGCATCGCACTGACGTAGTGTTATCTTTATCTTTGATCACGCAAAGCAAGTCCTGTGCTACAGATACCAGTCTAGGGTGATATTTCATGAATATAAGAATGATTTTTTCATAAAGTTATGTTGACCTCTCTAGAAATCGAACCCATGACGTTCAGCATGGCAGCTAAATATTAATACTTAAATATAAAGGTGGACGAACCCTTACAATGCAAAAATATATTATATGTCGTTGATCTGGGTAGATAAATAGACAGTTCAAGCGAACTTTTATGGTGTAATAAAAAAGACGCAAATAACTTTTAAAATGTTCCTCAGCAGACATTAGAACAATCGACTCAATTGGTGTGTCGTGCTTCATTCCATTAGCGCTGTCCGTTCGTGTCCTCGCACTCTAGTGCTAGTTCCAAACTGCTATGCGATATGCTGACTGCTCCTTTCTGCCTTGTTGCTTTCCATACGCGATACATCCTCGATGAGTCCAATCCTCGAAGCTTTCAGTCTCTATCTGCTACAAGTATACCCAAGGCTCCATTCTGATCTGCCACACGCACACGCACACGATACGTGCTTGACCAGTCCAACCCTCGAAGTGTCTTCACGATCTCTTACTAGTTTCGAGCTGCTATGCAATATATTGACTGCTCCTTTCCGCCTTGTTACTGTCTATACGCGATACATCCGTGACAAGTCCAATCCTCGAGACTTTCAGTCTCCTCGCGAATTAATACCTGCTAGTTTCTAGCTGCTACGAGTATTCTGAATGCTCCATTCTAGTCTGCCACTCGTACGTTATGCGTACTTGACCAGTCCAATCCTCGAAGTGTCTTCACGATCTAGTACTAGTTTCTAGTTCCTAAAAGTTATACTGACCGCTGGTTTCTGATCTGCTCCTCATACTCGTACTTTTATACACGATACGTAGGCTGTAAGTGTTTTCACACTCTTGTCTCTAGCTGCTAGCTGTTATCAGGGACTTATTTAGAATAAGGTTTATTTAGCATGAAGGGGTCCGAAGACAGAAAAATAAATTAAAAACAACCATAAAAAAGTGAGCATGTGCATGTACATACCTTTCGAGAACTTTAATATAAACTTGACTTTCAACAATATTATTAATTTATATGGACGTATTGATAGATATGATAAACGACCAAGTTAAAAACCGATTTTTGGAGAAAAAATCTTAAAATGCTATTAGTTTTAATCGAAAGCTATAATTTCCGACTTTTCAGTCAGAGTACATTTTGGCCCTCAATATTTGAATTTTCCATAGTAGTGTCTACTTATCATTTCTTCTCTTTTCAAGTGGTCGATTAGGAAAATTCGTTGTAAATTAAAAAAATATATACAATACCATACCCTTTCCAACGGACAAAATAGTCATCGTCTTCTACTGTGTTCTCTAACCATTATTTAAATGTATTATTTTTTTATTTTGTTCGTATTATTGTATGTTTTAATCACGGTTACAAATCGATCTTACTCTTGTAGATCGCTGTTAGACATTGCAAATACTGCGTTGACTTATTTCGTTTTTCTCGCGATTTTTTTTTCTACTGTGGGAAATTTTAGAATTTATTTTTATGACATTTATATGAAATAAAATCAATTTAGTTTTAACTACAATTTTTCCATACCTTTACTTAGTTGTCTCACTGAAAGATCTAAACCGTATTTTCAGTGTTTATTTAGTATAACAGCTTGATCCCATGTGTAGTATGTACATATAATAAATGAGTAAAAAAATATGTATGAAAACTATGATTTACTAAAATTATGTAATCGAAGTATTTTAAATTCTAAATGTACCATAAAACTATTATACAAGTAAACTATTAAAGGTACGTGTAAGTGCCTCAATAATTGTATAAATAACTGTTGGTTACCTAGTTTGTTTTACAATTTTTTTATAAAAGGGTTCTGTCATTTTTGTTATTGTTTATTTTGTAAAAAAAAGGTTATTTTATTATAACGTATTTATAATACATTTATCACACAAGTATAGAAGACTGAGGTTATTCGAATCACTTTTAGTAAAACGTCTATAATTAAATATCTTTACGGCGCTTGTTAACGGGTTAGAAATCGGAATAATCGGCAGGTATGTATGACGAGATGCATGAATATGGAAGAGGGGATGATTGTTTCTCTTGCCTACCCTGGCGGAGAAGTGGCGTGATAGTTAGATTGTTTTCTACCAACTTATATTTTATTCTATTCCTATTCCTATTCCATCATTGTGTTTTATTTATTTACTAGTGATCATTGCCTTTATGACACTCATACATATTAGAAATGTATAAATTACACAAGCTAGTAGGTACACTAGCCCGGAGGTGGTATTCTCGTTTTCCTACCTACTATTCCTCATTCGTGTAACAATAACGTCTTCCACCCTGACCTTCACTTGTATAACCTGTATCCCATCAAATATATTTCACTCGGAACACAAGACCTGCCTGCATATAAAATTATCGAGATGGCACCACTTGATGTGTCTTTTACCATATGCGCGCAGATACGGATCAAGTCAAAAATAGTGATCGGTGACGTCCGAGGAGTTTTTAATCGGGTAAGGTGTAGAGGTGGGGATGATATGACATTAAGATGATAAGAATAAGGATTTCTCACGGATCAATTAAACGACGGATCTTTCCTTGACAAAATCACATTTTTTAAATCGCAAATCCTATCAACGATGACTGCCAATGACCAAAAAATTAATTAAAAATGGTCAACCATCCATTTTCTTTTTAAAAAAATATTCATAAAATCCGTGTGATGTAAGCACCGCGTAGCAAGATAAATAATAATTAGCAATCAAGACGGGTAGTGATAATAATTGTTATTATTTTAGATAATTTATATAGATCCATTTTCATAAAATATTACCCCAAGGGCGCTTATACAGACGTGGATTATGACATGAAAATGATCATGATAAACAAATAAAACAGTTTTAAAGAATAACGTCGTCAAGCGGATGAATCTGGTACCATCAACATAACACCTGCGCTGAAAGACAACCGCAGCGTACAGGAAAGTGCATACAAGTGTCGGATGGTACTCACTTTATTTCCGTCGGAAAATATGGTGACAGTTGCTGACGGCGGGAGCCGCCAACTGCTGGACCCGGTCCGCCTCGGAACTCCTGCTCTCCTGATTCAGGCCGGGGATCTCATTGTCACTTCTTGTAATATTTACCACAGTTCTATACAATTATTTATTTTTTTAAATTAACTTTTTTTTAACACAACTTTATACACAATCGACAATACTTATTTTGAAATTAAAAAAAATGTAACAAAACGTCGTAAACAATCGGTTTATATAGTCATGTGCCAGTGTCTTAGCGAATTGTTCTTTTTGACATGTGCGATTGGCGATTGGCGACGTGTTACCGCGCTAGGTATGGGAGGTCTGGAGCGCGGCGCGGCGCGGCGAGCGGGAGAGGTCCGGAGCGGCGAGTGATCTCGGCGCGGCTCGCGCGGAGTCTGGAGCTGCAGCGGCCGCCGCGCGGAGGGCGTCACCCGCCGCACGCCACTCTCGACCCTCGCGCCCTCGGAGGCCGAGCCGCAGAGCCTACTTTCCCGTGGCGGCCGACCCGGCGTGTATCCCGACACTTGATTTATTATCAGCCGGGACCGTCCGTTCCCGCGGAGGTCGCGCGCCCGCGGAGGTCTCGCTCGCACCCGCGGGAGGGCGGCGCGCGGGAGGGAGACGCGCGACCCGCCGCGACCGCAGACTGGAGGATCTCGGAGCGGGGAGGGTGGGGACAGTTGTGTTTTTAAGATCTCATTTTCCCGGAAGCTGACGCCATTAAGGGCGCCACTTTTATCGTTTGCTTGTTTATCAACCGAATTTTATTTTCGCGAAAATGGCTTTATTAATTTTAGAAATAAATGCGACGAGTAAAGCCGAGTAACTGCGGTGGCGTCTTTTCTATCAACTTGTCTTCCCAATTACCGAATTTGAACCAGATAATTTATTATTCCTATGTTTTTTCTTGTAAAATATTTTATTTATTATTTTTCGCATTCTTTTATATCTTATTCTTTCCATCTTCATAGTAGCCTTTCTAAAGAAAAGTTGACTGACTTTTTCATGGAATATCTAATGAGTGCTTATTGAATAAGATTTTTAGGTCGAAAATATTGGTCGTTGCATTTATTATCTCATATCATTGATATTTTACTTTCGAAAATACTCGTATTACGTAAATACGATATTGCCGAGTACTATTCGAGTATAAATACTAGTTGAAAAAGAATATCAAATTGATGGTGTGATATCAAAAAGTTTAGTCAAGGCATTCTTAAAAAGGTTTCATTTTAACTACATGAAATACTCTATGTAATAGTTGGTGTATTTATTTTCGAAAACCATTTTTATATTAATAATTACATAGGAATCATATAAATGCACATATTATTACTTTAAAAAAAAGGTATAATAAGCCATCATTTTATGTACAAAAAAACACATTCACGCCTTGTACATAGATCATTAAAATCTGGTTATTTTTAGGTACCGGTAACGATACAAGTGACCACCGGCTAGCGTCGAGAAACTAAACGAAAAAGGAGCCGGAGCGTCGGAGAAGCCCGGCCGATTTTTCTATTCTCAAGAATCCTTGAGAACGCTTGACGCTTCCGATTGCAGTCCTGCCGCTTGACGTTCACATCGTGACCGCGACCATACGTATGCTATTTTTTCCTGTTCCACTAATTAACGATACACGATGCTTAATAAATATAATCCCTATATATATAGTTATTAATCACTATCCATATGTATAAAACATAATTGACTAGTTGAATAGCTATCAAAATTACAATACACTTTTGTAAAATAATTCAAACACTTTCCAAAGGAAATAAAGTGAAATATCAAAAACTAACAAAAGTACAAAATTCCTTAAATTTGAAAAATAAAAAGATAAAATGAAGTTTTGAAAAATGCATTAAATGCAAAGACAACTTTAATCAAAGATTAATTTAGTTACAATATTTTTGGGTGTGTTCAAACCCTAGTTAAGAAATATGTTATTTTTATATACTTAGATTTTGCATGCATCTAAATAAAATAGTCTCTGCAAAATAAAAGCTTTCTCAAACCGAGCATAGATAGCTCCCGTGAATTCAAACATAAATCGTTACTAGATTTATGAAGTATGTATGAGCTTAAAAAAAGAGTAATGAGGTTGCCATTTATTGGTAGAACGGTGAATGTTACAAGTTAAAGTGATCACTAAACCAGTCTATGAAAGGTCATTAGCCCTGTTAATAACGAGACATCCATATTCTTCTTCATCTATGTCGAGATGTCAACATTTAAAAATAACTCCCTTAGTACAGAAACCCAGATTTTAAATTAGTTTTTTTAATACCTACATAACATTTGTAAAACGTTGAAGAAAGAAGCTACTTGTATGTCATCTCATAAGTCGCGATGTTTTCTATTTGTTTTCACTAAAATAGAGTAGGACCTACATACAAAGGATATAAGTGCACCTCATTCATTGACGGTGATTAAAATTTGCTCTAAAATCCACGATTACAAGGCGCTGCATAAAGCAAATGAGCTATTTTTAAATTCATGAAATATAAACAGCGTAAATGACTTTCCCTCTTCCATTCCGCGGGAGCTATTCTCAGTTTAATTGTGGATTAAGTATTCCCTCACGGCGAGGTAACACTTGTCTCAGCCTCCCCGCGGGGGCGTGGCCTGCAGGGGAGAGGGGTGGGGGGAGCGCAGGACGTGGCTCCGCCCCCCGCAGCCCGTTGCATTCTGTCACTGACAGTAGGGCACAATGGTGCCGGAGGTCCTTTGCACGCCGCGCGAAACTACTATTTTGTCATACGGCTATTAACACGTTTACATTTTATTATTTTATTGAAAAAAAAAACACATACATCTTCTTTACCTCACCAACGATATGTTATCCGTACTACAAATTTTCAAGGAAACTTTTCTTTGGACATTCGCACATTTTCTTTTCTTTTCACTCGCAAAAAAAATTCTTAATGTTTTTCTTCTGTATTTATTTGGATATCTAATATTTCGTAATGTGTTATTGGTTTTAAATGACCACCAAGTCATTTAATCTGCATATGTCATTTTGCCAATCTTTTCCCTAGGTAGGTACCTACATAGATTTTATCGCAATTGATTGCAACAAAATTGCTGTAGGAAAAAGGTAGGTAAAATAACGTAAGCGGGTAAAATGACCTAGTGGTCATTTTCAAATAATAACATGGTACAAAATATTAGGTATATAAATCAATACAGAAGAAATCAATTAAAAAATTTGTTTAAAGAGCTCAAAAAATTTAATGTTAAAAATATGAATCAAAATAACCGATATTTTTCTGATGAGTTTTCGAAAGTTTATCACTAAGGTAGATGCAGAGAATTTCTCCATGGGAATTTCAGGCCACAATCGAGAATCTTACCCGATTCTTATACATATAAAGTTTCTTGGATAGAATAAAAATCCATTTGCTGAGCAAATAATAACAGCAAAGTGAATATTTAAATTATTTTTCTTGGATACTACTGTATCTCCCTTAAGTCTTTACTAACTTAAGTTTGACAAAAGTTCACCAGAAAGTGACTTTCATACAAATTAATATCCGAGGGTTTAGTAAGAGAGCATATCATTTTTTACACCATGGTGAGTAAAATGAATCCCAATAAACTTATTTTACATGGGTCAAAATTTTATGAAATTATTATGGTTATAGAATATATTCGCTATATTCGTTGCTTACTTTAAACTATTTATATCACCTCGACAAAAAATTTATTTATTAATCCTTATTTACATATAAAAAATAATTGAAAAGAAAACCCTTGTTTAAGACCATTTTTCTAAACATGTTTGTATTTGTATTTAAATACCCGTTTGTATTTTCATCTGTTAATGTGAACATCTGTACTTCTCGAAACTAGTTGTGTTTACACTGTTTACATCAATAAATTTCAAAAAGTGTTAAAATTTTATATTTAAATCATCATGCTATTTGATAACGTTAATGCGAAATCAATAAATATTATTAATCCTTAATTCAACAATGACTTTGTGACTATTTCTATAGTACCTACCTATCAAATAATACACAATACAAAACTACCATAACTCGTATTGGTTCAAATTAATTTATTCAATTAGCCTTTCCCATATAACGGATAAAACACAACTCACCCAATGCTTTGCAAACATATTTAACTGACTTTAACTGATTTAACTTATGGCAGATTCGACAATTCTATCATTAAAAAAATAAGGGGATCCTTTACTTATAAAAATTCATTTTGGAGACTTTTCCCCTAGATTATATTAATTTATTCTAGTTCCCTTTAATTTTTTGTCTTTTATAAGTCTTGATAGGGGACATCAATTGTAAAATATATTTGTAAATTTTAGGCAATCGCTATATTTTGTGCCAAAGTTCACAGTAAATTCAGATTTTTTTGGTATCATACACAGTATGAAGATCTCACTATTAAGAAAATCGACGTCCACCACTGCCGCGGCCGATAGCATTTACATAACACATATTTTTGTAGAATGTAAATCACGCAATGTTTGGGACCCCTTTTTACTACGGACCCAACATTAAAAATAATTTATGTATTAATTTTAAATCAAACACAGATTTTTTGAGTCTACTAAGTTGTATTTTATTAACAAAAAACACATAAAAATTATATTGTGACAATTGTTTCGCCTTGTTAGGGCATTATCAAACGAATGTTTGACATTCGTTTGATAATGCCCTAACAAGGCGAAACAATTGTCACAATATAATTTTTATGTGTTTTTTGTTAATAAAATACAACTTAGTAGACTCAAAAAATCTGTGTTTGATTTAAAATTAATACATAAATTAAAATGGAGTTCTACAAATTAAACGCCAAATCAATAAATAAATTAAAAATAATATTGACTGTTGGTTTTTCCGGTAGGTAGGTACTGGAATTCTGGAGGTTAGTAACCACGAATTCCATATTCCATCATTAAAAACAGAATCGTGATCATAACTGATATCATTTGTGAACACCATCATCTGATCACTGAATTCAGCTTGTAATTTAATTAAATTTTGTTAGTGTTTATTATTGTACTTATGTGTATTTAAAAAAAAAAACATATTGAGCTTATAAATCTATGAAGGTAATGTTTTCCTACTCTTATTATTTAAGTTAGTTTTTGTTACATACATGCTTAGTTTTATTATTTAAAAGCATAAATCATATTGTTAAAGACACACTAATTACCCAAAACTCACTCCATTTAAACACTCGTATAAAAACAAGATTACACACGAAGACAAAATTCATTATACACTTACCACATTTGATTGCGGGATCTTTGAGTATTGAGCAAATACGCAGTATAATATATCGCTCACTCCTTTCAACAACGTCAAATATAAAAAAATAATAAAAAAATAGATTGTTTTAAAGGTTCAAAAATATAATAAAATGTATTAAAAATTAATATCAGGCAACTTATAGAACTTTTTGCTGTGCAACAGATTTTTTAGGTAAAACCTGAATGTTTTTTCTGCATTTGAAATTTTTTTAGTAAATTAAAAAAATAATAATAAAACAATACCTTTTCTTCAAAATGCAAAAACAACACTTTCTGCCCTGTAGCGGGTAAATATAAAGTTAAAAATATGCCACCTTTGCTGGGATATAGTACATTTTCTGGGCATTCCGAAAACATGCACAACTGAAAATTGACGATTTTTGATATTTGACGTTTTTTAAAGGAGTGAGCGATATGTCCTACTACCTTTATCTACGCAGTCATTAGATAACCTAACATTTATAAGAGAGTAATTGAAACATATCGTTTGATATATACGAAAAAGATCGTGTCATCGGCACACATCTTTGGTTGCATGAGTCAAGATAAAAATGTAAGTAATATATAATGTTTCAAACAGCTATTGTAAAATGTGCTCTCCTTTGTAGTAGCAGGGGAAATCCTATTGAGTAATTTAATTGTAACAATAAATTTAACAAATGTTTTTTTATAAAAAGTGAATTAATCAAAATCTCATGTGTCAAAAATTTAAATCACTCCTCTCAATTGCTGATTTTCAGATATCAATATATTTACACAGTAGGTACCTGCACTGATTTAGATATTAGTTGAGGTTTAGTTAATTATCTTCCCAACCATCCAGTAAGCTTCCAAAATTTACCATTTACCTACTTAAAAACAGATCTAGGTAGTTAAACGAGCATATATAATAGTATAATATATGTGAGTAACTTCTTCCCAGTTATCTACGAACCTTTTATATAATCAAATATACAGTTTCCGGTTCATCAGAAGTTTCTAGCTAAACAATTGGCGAAAGAGGTCCGCCGATACAAATTGTGGCAAATTACGACAAAGAACGGGAAAGAGTGAGAGTAGCGAGTAGCCTCCTCGGAGGCAGGATCCCGCTAGCCGAGGTAATGGCGTTAGCGCGGACCTCGCTGGACTCCCAATTGGGTTAGGACCAACTCTCGGCTCGTCTGGTCTAACTTCGCCCGCCGCTGCGAGGGCCTCCTGGCGAGGGAGAGCACCGGCCAGCGGCCACCGGCCACCAGCCACCCAGCCGGCACCCAGTCGGGCGGGAGAAATAAATTAGGCCGATTCTCCGATTGAATTAATCAACCACATTAGAAGCACATTACACGCATTTTATCCGCCTCACGATTTTAAAGGACCTAAATTAAAAATCGCGACGTCAGAATACACTGCTACTACTACCATCACGCCGTGTCTCCCCAGAGGTAGGTAGATAGTATCGAACGCCGCACTCTTCTGTCCCCTGACATACACTCCTAGCTTCCTTCATATCCTTACATCTAGTCATACATGCCCCCCGATTACGTCGAATTTGGCTGCACCAGATTTTAGGTTCCGATTGATCTGGTCGTGCCAAGTCTTTTTCGGCCATCCTCGTTCTGTTTTTCCGTTCACATTCGCCAAATGTACTTTCTTAGTGATTTTCACGTTATCCATTCGCTCCACATGGTCCACACCACCTCAACGAACTTTTCGTAATCTTTCCAGTTATATTTTCAAAAAATACACCAGCTATGTGGTATATTTAGGTACAAACAAAAATATGTGAGAATATAAGCTTCATTATACTTGAAATTTCTTCTACTTCTAACCCTTATACAACCTACTAACTAATACAGTTTTAAAAAAATACAAATGTTTTTACAAAATACAAAATTTAATTTTGGATATAGGGCAGGAATATATTTTATGGTTACAGATGACGCAAGTGATGGAGCTCAGAGTGACGGACATTACCGTTTATTGGGTAAAGGAATGGAGAAAGAAAGTGCTAGGGAAAGAAGAATAGCAGCAATGGTTTGGGCACTCGGGGATGCACACCCATCCATAGGTACTTGCACACTTGTGATTTGTATGAGTCCCTTAAAGAAAAAAACACAGAATCACGTTTCGAAAATATGCATGTTGACATTATTTTAAGCGCAAGATTTAAATTTTCGTGAATACGCTGATTAATATAAAGTACAAATAAAGTAAAATATATTTTATTAGGTACGTAGCTACTCGCTTCTGTTTCATACTTATCTCGAAAAGGAATATTGTAGAACTCGGTATTTTATTCCCGAATTTTATCTCACAAAGTAAATTATCTCTCATTAATTTTCCGAAGCTCAAAGTTTTCCGACTAATTTAATATGGACAAGTAAATATTTGTACGGTAGATAAACCTACCCACTTTCTGCGAAAATTTCCGCCGGAATATGAAAACAGACATCCTTTTGATGAAATTAGAAATAAATCCGCGATCAAAAGAAACGCTACGCCTGTGTGACCCTTCACTCTTCGGTAACCCGTAAATTCCATCATCAGGAAAGAGAAAAAGTCGGGGAAAACTTATCGCTGGAGGCTAAAGAGAATCATTTGATTAGGAGCACAGATGGAAGCGGTCGGTTACTTTCATCGGGCACTTGTGTTCCTTCTCTCTCTGTCGTCCTCCGTCCGCATCCCCTGTCTCGCTCTCCGGCAGGCCACGTAGTTTTTTATTTACTCCCTGATTGGATTGCGTTTGTTACGCCTGTTCAAGTGGACCTACTCGTGTTTCCTTTTCTCCTGATAACTAATTAGTTTCCATACTGAAGGGAGTTGTAAATAATTAGGTATTCTTTGTAAGCCACAATTTCGGCAATCTAATTCCTAAATATACGAACTTTCTTGTTGTATCATTGAACAACATTAAACGAACGTACGTGATTTTTGTCAGATATTTTGTATTTCGTAAATCAGTTTTTCCGCCTCCACAATTTTACTAAATATAATACTAATTTGGTCGACACACATACAATATATACATACTAAAGAGAACACACTGAAGAGCTTTTTCTTATCGACACCTAGTAGTAAGTTTGAACAAAATGATCAAATATAATATTTGTTGCGTAAACTTTCCTTACATATTATGTACTTTTATAATTTTTAATAATCCCTTACCGCACCCCAATAGTGCATAGGGCACTGCTTCATATAAACGCAGTGTTATCTCGATCGATTACACATAAAGGTGATCAGCCCTCCACTTCAGGTACCAGTCCAGTGTAATATTGAATAAATATTAGAGTGAAAAAATCACTTATATTTATTAAACCCCCCTGGGAATCGAACCCGGGACCTCCAGAACGGTAGGCGAGCATGCTGACCATTACACTACGGAGGCGGACTTTTATAATTACTACATAACAACTTGAGTAACTGCATATATAATATCTCCCATTATATAATACATTGCCCTCGGCACGGGAAAACTCAATGAGGGCATATTATTATAAATTGCAATTTTCAATTATGTGTATGATCAAAAAATATATGGATATTTCTTGGTTCTCTTTACGTGACACGTTGATATCCATTACACCCATATTAGAGAAAGTTATTTTTATTTACATGTTTACTTCATTTTTAAAGTTTGAATTAAAATGTCATTATTGCAAAAGAAACCAAATGTAATAATGATGAATTATTAGAACCAAATGCTCCGTTTTTCATGGATTCACTTTTCAGATGGAGCATATAGGGCACGGCGTCGAACGGACGCATTGTTAACTTGATCGTTAATAACGAATCCCTTGAAATTTCTTTTAAGTAGATTCTTTTCCGTTTTTCCTCGTATTGTTTGAAATTCACCATGCAAAATATAGAATCAATGTTCGTAATATGATGTATTGAGATAGGTAGTAACAGAATGGTAATATTGTCAAAGAAAGGACAAATTGATATGTCGTTGAATAAGTGATGAGATTTTTATGACAATATTTGAGTGAACGGAGAGGGGTTAAGGGCGAGAGATAAAGAGTAAGGAGTGTGGAGTGATCTGGTTTCCTGCAGATCACATTTAAGGACAAGGACCCTTTAGGAATCAATCTGACATCAAAGGATCCCCTTCGGCGCGGCCTGCATACCTAATGAACCGCTGCACCCTCGCGACGGGCGACGGGCGACGGGCGACGGGCGACGGGTAGCTACCTTCTTGCATCGTACACAGCCCACAGCCCACACATACTCGTGCTGCCTATCAGCTATCGTGTGTCGTATCATGTCACACTCGTAAACTGGAGGTATTCATTCTTCACGGCGTACGCGAGGCAGGCTGGATTTACGTGCAAGCTATATAAGCTGTAGCTTGCGCCGTAAATTATTTAGGCTGCAAAATTTCAGCTTCTCGGTAGATTCCACATCAAATATTTCACATGTTTACTAATTGACAGGGATTATTACATATGTGTCAGTAGCTCATGGACAACAAGTGCAAAGTTTTTTTTTAAAAACTTTTATTCCTTTAGAAAGCCACAAGGGCGAAAATCTAGCAACAGTACAATTACAAATTTCCAATATTTTTACAGTACCTATAATAATTCGTGATAAAATCGATTCATCGTTTCGAACTTTTTATAAATCTTAAAAGAGAAAGATCTTTCAGCCGACTTGTCCCTTAAATGAAGTAAAATTAAATTTAAAAATAAAGCACTAAGCGGTCAGGTCACAAGTCGGAATAATCGGCGGGCACGTATGAGGAGATGCATGAATGTGGAAGAGGCGAATAATGTTTGAAAAGACAGAGTGGTATGGCGTTCTATTCTCTCTGCCCAACCTTGAGAGGAACCAGTGTGATCATTAGTTAGTTAGTTAGTGATTATTATCTCCCTGAATGGGATCCCAGATCCTAAGCCCGGACCCTCAGTTACATCCCGTACACCTCCATTTCCTATCTCGCTGGCATAGACTCCCTTTAAGCCGAAATTGACCCTTGGGGGAACATACAGACCATATTTTGTATTTCAAAAGCATTATTGTGGTATGATAATATAACAGTCTCATTATCATTTGTGTAATACCACCTAAAAATCCTACTTCACGATTCACGACTACCAATTTCGAAATAATGATTCCCTCGTCCTCATCAAGTCAACTATAGATTCATTTGGCATAGCCGTCGGTACAGCCAGTACCGGACCTACATAAGTTCACTGGCACAGGCGCCGAGGTACCTACTTGTTTACAATGAAGGGGAAAATATAATACATATGTACAACATTTTGAGTGTGTCCAAATACTTGTTCAAAAATCTGGATTATCTCCAATTACAGGAGTTATTTTCATATTATTTTTTGACATCTCATCAAAGATGAAGAAGAATATGGAAAAAGCTTCTTTACATCTCACCAATAGATGTCTCTAGTGAAGTTCTAGTGATTCAAGAACAAGGTTTCTAAATTGGTTCATATATAAAGAACTTCCAAAAATTTGAGTAGTGTGGTTGTCAATAATGGGTAGAATTGGTGAATGTTACACGTGTGTATCACTGATCAGTGATCACTTAAACCAGCCGATGACGGTCGTCAGCCCCGTAAATGCCCAGACTTCCATATTCTTCTTCATCTTTGATGAGATGTCAAAAAATAATAATATATATGTATGTATTAATTTACAAACTTTTAACAAAGTGACAGTACTTTAGGGGTAGGTGGGTAAAGAAAAATATAAACAATGGCTAAGGCACTCGGGGTTGTATATTTATACTTGTGTAAGCTTGTGTCCGTAAATATAAAAAAAAACATATATTTTCCGGTGAAAACCCGGTGTTGATGATGACACTCTCTCAAATAGTTCTCCAAACTAGTCGTATTTATATTACTATTTGACATCTCATCAAAGATGAAGAAGAATATGGAAGTCTGGTCATTTACGGGGCTGACGACCGTCATAGGCTGGTTTAAGTGATCACTTTACACACGTGTAACATTCACCAATTCTACCCATTATTGACAACCACACCACTTAAATTCTTGGAAGTTCTATATATAATCCAACTTAGAAACCTTGTTCTTGAATCACTAGAACTTCACTAGAGACATCTATTGAGATGGTGAGATGTAAAGAAGCTTTTTTCGGTCGTCAGCCCCGTAAATGCCCAGACTTCCATATTCTTCTTCATCTTTGATGAGATGTCAAAAAATAATATGAAAATAACTCCTGTAATTGGAGATAATCCAGATTTTGTGAACAAGTATTTGGACGCACTCAAAATGTTGTAGTCGTATTTACATAGACGCTCAAAAAAGTGGTTTTAAATAAGTGTTTTATTTTTATATTTAGGGTACAAAAAGATTCGCTCCAGCATTTTTGTAAATTCAGCAATATTTAAGTCAAATTGAATTGAGTAAAGACATTTCTAATGAAATATGAAACGCGCGAAAACTATACCTAATCAATTTTGTACATTTCTACCCCGCCGTACTTTGAATTACTATACTAAAATGTATTAATATAAATTTGAACCCTTCCAGATTTGTAAAGCCAGAGGCGCGCTGTATGTGTATGGTATAATATACTTACGTAAGAAAAATGTGAAATACAAAAGTCGTAGTTACGTTTAATGTATTTTTCCGAAGGGACTTTCGAGACTGCCGAAAGCAATAAAATTCCCGTCTACGGAGTGGGAGAATTAGCGCTACTATATTTTCAGATATTCATTAACCTTAACAACCTTCCAATCTCTTAACAAAGGGGAGGGCGACCCTCTGCTTTATTTTCAGGTTTTCAGGGGTTTTAAGGGCCATATTAGATGAGGCGCCCGATCTTCCTGTGTCATGCAAGTCATGTCATAAGAGTTATAAAAATTCTGACAAAATTCTCAAAATTCGACATATTTTTTTCCATCATTAAAAGTTCTGAAAATTTCCTAATAGCCGTAGATTTTTTTAAAAGTATTAACTCTTTTGTCGTCCATTTTTTTGATTCTTCGGTGTCCTTAAAATCTTCGCTCGAAGTCGCACAGAAGGCAAAGACCTGCCCGATTCTTACTTCGATTAATAACATTTGTTTACTGATTTATTTAATGTTAAATAAGTTTGACTTATTATTGAAAAAATGGTTTAGTATTTTCGTGCCAACTTTAAATTGTAAAGCTATACAAGAGCGCCACCTGTCGTATAATATACAGCCGAATACAAAAAAAATAGTGATGCGAAAAGGTGTGCGTCCTCGCTAATTTTACTGAATTGTTATTTTACCAAATAAATACGTTATTTGATGTGACTCACCATTACATCGTGTATATGAATGCGTCCGCGTTAAAAATTCAATACTGCGATGAAATTTAAATATAACGTTTGATGGTCATTTAATAAAATAAGAAGTCGAGACAGTTGTTTTTTATCGGCTGATACCAATTTGTGCCTCTTCCTATCATACCGTAATGTTATCACCTAACGAAGGGTCATGTAAACATTGCGGCTAAATTCAATAAATTACCTAAGTAAGCCGGTCTCAATTTGAAGACGGCGCCTGCTGAGTCCCTTTGGCGCAGAGGATAGCGCGTTGGACTTCTAATCCAAAGGTCGTGGGTTCGATCCCCACAAGGGATGGCTATACCCTTCGGGGCATATATTATGCTGGCGTTTTATCTGAATAGGCATATGAATAAAGAATAAAACAGTTGTCAAGAGAATTCAAATGCAAACATAATTACCAAAAAAATATTACGACAAAAAAACTCTAAATCACCCACCGCCTACAATATTCACAACATTTGTAATTTGCAGTGCGCCTAACGAAGCAGAGTCGTTCAATGTTAAAGCCTAACTAATTATTACTTTTCTTTTACCCATCTTCAAACCCAAAAGATGCATAGGGCAGCACATAATGCAGATTTGAGAGAGAAGTGGAATAAATTTGAAGAGATTCGGATGACGTACGTGAAGGAGCTAAAGGTAAAGAACATTATTGCTACATGGGAAAGGAAATGAGAGAGGGAAATAGGGGAATGGCGGCTATGGAGAAGGCATTCGAAGTTGCATACTAATATTCTGAGTCACTTGGACACTGCTGATATGTATAAGTACCTCAAGGATAAGGGCTAACTAATACAGACGAGGAAAGACAACTTGGCATGCAACAGCCGGGTAACGTAGTAACATTTGCATTTTTTTTGGTTCAACAGGTGGTCGCTCAGTGGTCGATGTACTACCGGAGGAGTAATGCCTAATAAATAGGTAATAAGTTTTTTCCATACCACGTATGACATGGTCAATCTGTTGAATGGTCACTAACATTAGTCATCACAATAAGGTCCAGAATCTTCCGCATTTTCATGTTGCAAATGTTTTCCAGCGCGGGAAATCGGCGCCGTGGCTTAGTTGGTTAAAGCGCCTGTCTAGTAAACAGGAGATCGCGAGTTCGAATCTCGCCGGGGCCTGTGGGTCGTGGTGTTGACGGACCACCCTTTTGCAATTCCTAAATAAATAAATAAACTTTTTTTATTGAAATAAAATTGATTTGAAATAATCCACAAAGAAAGAATTTTGATGTTTGCGATAGGTGGTGCAAAAATACCTAAATTTTGGATACCGTTATTTATCAATATCGATGATGCTCAACCAAAAAAATCGTCGAAAAATATCCCGCCAAAAATGCACAAAACGTCAAAGGTGACGTGTAATGATTTGTAAATTTAGGAAACTACCGACATCTTACGACACGCCATGTAAGGAAAAATTCTCCGTTGCAGTAAATAAAACAGGTCTCTTCATTTATACTTTTTTGAAATCATTTAATAATATATTTCTTCGGAGAGGACGAATTCAATACTTATAAATACAATATCTGATAATGTATTTTTATAAATTCCATAAAATAATTCTCGATAAATACAATAGCGCTGATTTTTAGATTGAACAAATTTCGTTGTTTGAAAGTCCCGCGGAGAATAGTTGCGCTGCAGCCGTCTCAGTCGTCCCCGTCGCAGGAAGTGAGTCGTGAATCTGCTACGCAGGCGCAACAGGGTCTTTCGGTTGAAGAACCCATCCAGTCACATGTGAGTATAGATGAATTTTTCCATTTTGCCGTGAATTTGTGTGTTGTTACCTGTGTTAATCGATATTTGTAAGTATTTTCCGGTACCGTGCGTACATCGCTCCAATATCGAAAGTCTCGCAGTGATAATGCCCCGCAGTGAAATGTTTTTGTGGCCCGTTTTAACCGGCTGGTTTGACTTGACAAACCACGTCTTTTTGTCGGCTTTCAGTTTATTTTAGCGAACAATATTGCGGCAGGAATTTCGATTTTGGCGAGAAATCGCGACTCGGCGACTGTCTATAGTTTATTTACTCGGTGTAATTAGAGGCAATACGCTTTTCTGAGTGTATACTATCAACACATATAGAGCCACATGTCTACATCATGGTGCCACTAGAGGTCAATATTTCTTTTAGATCCCGGTTTTTACGAAGTTTCGCAGATATTTGCGAGAACCGCCCTTCTTAGACTAAGACATTAACTTCGCGGATCGAAGTAAATCTATGTTACGGAGGTTTTTTTGACGCGTACTTTTTTTTCCGTTTCGATACGACATATTTGCGCTTCAAAATAACCTCATTGTTATCCCGATTAGGCGATTTTTCTTCGCCGGATAGAAAATGTTTGTTTATGTAAATAAGTACGTGGAATATTTGCTGTAAATGTGCAGATTGCGCGGATGTTTACTAATCTAGTTTGGTTTTGTTTTTCGCAGCCGTCGCACACGAGTTCGTGCGATCGCGGTAGTCCCCAGTAAGCCAGTTAGGAAAGCAAAGTAGCCACAATGTCCGACATGGAGGACACCCACTTCGAGACCGGAGATTCCGGCGCCTCGGCCACCTTCCCCATGCAGTGCAGCGCCTTGCGCAAGAACGGCTTCGTCATGCTCAAGGGCCGACCCTGCAAGATCGTGGAGATGTCCACCTCCAAGACCGGCAAGCACGGCCACGCCAAGGTCCACATGGTGGGCATCGACATATTCAATGGCAAAAAGTAAGTCACCTCCGCCATCCTTACTCCGAACAAGGTGAATGATAATCTTCGTACTTTGTTCAACTCTATTTGCTTATTATATATCTACTTATTACCTATTTCATCTCATCCAAGTTCCAATTCGTGATATGATCAATTGTTATATTAGTTTCTTAGAGATTAACTAAAACTCCACTCAGATGGTTGAATACTACTAAATCGAGGCATAATTTCTCATTTAACATCGCCTAATTTTTGTTATATTTAATTATTCTCTTTATTTCATCACTTTTTACTTTCCATATTGCTCCCTAAACTTACTTTTTTATCAACGGTATTCCGTCAAATATATTTCTTTCCTAAATCTAAGCATCTGTACCACACGACTGGTCATTTTCTCTTACAAAATGAATGGTTAATACCATATTTATCCGACGCTGCGCCCTGTACGTCATAAGGGTGCGGGAGGAGGCGTGCATTATAAATAGGCAGAAAAGTGCCTACCCAGGATTACTCGCATTCCATATAGAAACACGACCAGTGCCTACTATGCCTTATCCTTACCCAACTCTGCTGCCTACCCTTATTAAAAACTCTGCACGCCTCTGGGCGCGGGTATGATTCAAAGAAAAAAGAGTTAGTCTTGTGTAGTTAGTAGATACCTACTATACAGTTGATCCGCTATCATATATTCTTCATTTTTAATATTGCTTCCTAAAAGTGATTAACTTCTTAATGCTTCTTTCTAGTTTTTTTATTTTATTTAAAAGTTATTTCATAAGTATAATAGTGCACTTTGTTTTTACAACAATATGTTGCAAAGACAATTAATATAACTATAAAAAAGTACTTAAATTGATAATGCACAAGTCACGACTTCTAGTCGACTTTGTGTTATTTCAACATAATAATATAAATATACAGTCGATAGTTTTATGAGTTGATTAGGATAAAGAGTTCGCATTTGAAAATTATTCTTATTTATATTTTACGAAATATTTATTTAAAAGTAATTTTATCAAATAGGTAAACATAAACCACAAGCTTTTCGTTCCAGTTCAAAAATAAAGTTGTAAATATGATTTTGTTATCTGTTGTGCCACCGCATGTTTGCCTTATAGCCAACTAATGATATTAAGGTAATCATTCTTAGTGCTTTCTATTTTTAACTTTTCCGATGAGATTACCCGGATAATATTTTACTCGATGGATTTATAAACTGTCAAAATGTCTTATCTCTGATACACGATGTGGGTAAATGATTTTCTAGTGGATTTAATCCCCGTAGTCTCGGGACGGAGGAATAACGGATTGTCGCGTTGCAGATATGAAGATATTTGTCCTTCCACTCACAATATGGACGTCCCGCACGTGAAGCGCGAGGACTACCAGCTCACAGACATCGACGACGGCTACCTCACCCTGATGGCCGACAACGGGGACCTGCGCGAGGACCTGAAGGTGCCGGACGGCGACCTCGGCACGCAGCTGCGCTCCGACTTCGAGGGCGGCAAGGAGCTGCTGGTGAGTGCCGTGCCGTGTGGTGTATGACCGCTCCGACTCCCGCCCGATGCCCCTCTAATGCCCCGCCCCTCTCTGTTGCAGTGCACCGTGCTCAAGTCCTGCGGGGAGGAGTGTGTGATCGCCATCAAGGCCAACACGGCCCTCGACAAATAGGCTGCGGCTGTTTCCTTCTGCCCTTACAACACCTCTCATTACTGTAATGATACATTTAACATAATACATGGACTGGTCTTTTATAAATATATATAATAATGACAAAAGAAGATGGAAGTTTTGTGTGCGGAAGTGAAGCGGTCAGTGTGCCTCGCCCCTCCCGGCCGTACGCCTCTTGTTATCCTATTTATACGACTGTGGACCGAGAAGGTCCCACTCCGCCGCACCTCCGCGTGACCGAGACCTCCGCCTCGGCCTTGTACATAATAATACTCGCTAGAGAAGATCAGTTTCTATGTCTATTCCATTAACAGTCTGTATGTATTACTTCCTAGCGCGTTGCGGTCTCCGGGCTGGAATGCGTAATATAGTCGGTACGCGGATATGGCGGGTGCTCGTGCCCGCGTGTGTTTGTTATATTATCGGGATTTGATATTTACAATGACAAGTTGAAAAGTTTATTAATGAAATTAAATAAAATTTAAATAATATGGAGCGTTAATTTTTCTGGCAATCTGAACCATTTTACGCCGAGACGAGTATAATAAAGAGGAAACTGCGCTTACCCCCTTTGGCTTATCCGTTCCCGACCCCCGGTGATCTCAAGCTGCGCATCGCGGAGCGTGTCGTGCGACACCTCCCCGACTACTTATCTTGTAGACAGTTATTGTTAACGAGAGAGAAGATGGATGGATGTAGTGCGTGTCCCGCTATACTTGAAGGAGCTACTTTATTACTAAGGACAAATGTTGGATGATGATTATTATCATTTTCTGCAATTATTTTTACCAATAAAATCCTTTGTGGAAAAACATCTGAACATTTATTTCCTGCGGCGGTATTTCCTCTGCCATCCTAGTTTGCTGCAGGAAGACCGCATCCCGCTCACCGGTAAGAATTGGTCGTACTCCGGGAAAGAATCACTTGGAAATTATTACCCCGAGGGGGTGGGTAGTTGCCCTGATATTCTGTAGACAGTTTGCAAATTTCCATAATATCCTACCAATCTGTGGTGTATTATAAATACGTGTGTAATGTTGAGTGTCTTCTTATAAGCTTAGTAATATTATTAATCCTATATTGTTCAGCCTGGCGATACGATTCTGTGAAAATGGAAGTCTCGGGAACTAAGAGTACGGGAGTTCAGTAAGATTTACTTTTAAAATTATTATTAGGCGTATGTTAATAATAGATTATTTATTGACTTCTAATATACCGAGTATTTAGTTGTCAGTTTTTTTTATTCGTACAAATGGATATCTTCGCTACTTTGGTAAATATATACATACGCTAACATTATAAAGATTGTTTTAAAGGTAAAATGCATATGAATTAATGCAATGAAGATGTCCACAATGAGAGAGAGTTCTGTGAACTGCTCTATTGTGTCTCCAGTCATTTTATTAGTTAGTATGTCATAGCACCAATCTCCGAATCATGTCGCAGCTTTAGTAAATATTGTATTTTTCTATACCAGTGAGATTTCATTAGGTGGACAATCCTAGATGATAGCGCAGTTTTACAGCGAAGCCAAATTGGTATTTTAACAAAACCAATGCTAGATTGAAAAAAATAATCAACTCATTTTGATAATAGAGTAGGGCCAGTTTAGGGGTAAGTCCATTAGCCCTGGAGGTGATCTTTGTGTATAAAACTAATTTTTTGCATTTCGAAGCAATGTTTTGCGGCACCTGCGCCTAAAGCTGCTAATTTATAATTTTTTAATAAATGGTTTATAAAATATTAATGGACTTTCATTACAACGCCTCGCCGTTACTAACATTCAGTGCCTGGGGCCAAAGGACTTCCCTCTATTTAACGAAGACCGATAAATGCACCAACATGCGTGGCCGGCACGATAACTTTCATCTAGCTTAGTAATCTTACTTCCGCGCTTTACCTTTCTTTCTACCTGATTTCTCTGAAAAAAGTGAGGCCTTGCAGAGGCACATCTTGGGATGCACAAATCGCCTTAAAGTGCTCACGCGAGATGCTCGGCGATTGCTTAGTCATATTTGAGTTATTCTACCCTTTAAAAGTGAACACAACTCCATCCCGAAGTTTTACTACTACCGGTGTGTAAAGGAGACAAGTCCTGGGTGATGATTACAGCCGAAGAGGATATCCAAGGAGGAATGAACAAGACCTTGCTCTGGGTGCAACTTTTTGTGTAGTAGTGCATACTGCCGAGTATGGATTAACTAAACCAACGTCTACCAATACATATCACAATATTGAAATGGAGAAAATGTAGCTCAACATGATTTTCAACAGTTTTCAAGAGCAGGCACTCATCTGGTGAGCCATAACTGTAAATTATAGGTCCATGTTGCTGACCTTTCTATGCGACAAAGTACTGACGAGTTGTGTGGTTATGGCCAGTATTCTTAATGCCATTAGAATGAACACCCGAGTGTGTATGACTACTCTGATGGTGCTAGAAATACCCTCCCTGATGTGTAAATGTTTTATTTTGTACATATTTGGTAACTAGCATTGATTCATTAACGTAGCGTGTATACGAGGCCAATATTTTAGACATTTTAAGCCCAGCTGATGTTGGCTTGATGTAAATAGGCATGCGTCACTACATATGTCACCGCGATTGACTTTGAATAAATGCTTCTCAAAACACGTGAAGATACTTTAATTTTGTGAATTATTTACTCAGCCTGGGATGAGTGATTTAAAAAAAAATCATGTCTAAGAATCCCATAAAATAAACATGTTCTAGTCCACCTCCGTAGTGTAACGTCAGTACGCTCGGCTACCATTCTGAAGGTCCCGGGTTCGATTCCCAGGGGGGTGTTAAATAAATACTAGTGATTTTTCACTCCAATGTTTATTCAATATTATCCCGGATTGGTTCCTGAAGTGGAGGGCTCCAATGTTTATTCAATATTACCCCGGATTGGTACCTGAAGTGGAGGGCTGATCACTTTCCTTCATGTGTTAACGTTCAAGATAAAACTGCGTTTATATGATGCAGTGCCTTATGCACCATCGGGGTGCAAATAAGGGTTTAAAGAAGAATGTGTTTGAATCTCATAATTATAAATTTAAGAGCTCTGTCAAAGAAAACCCGGTTTTACAGACTAACCCACCATTTCATACCCATAATAAATTCAGAATCCTCCGCATTGAACGAATGCAGTATCGCTCTGATAGCAAATTACGTTAGTTGAGGTAATTGACTTTACATTTCAAGGCGCTGGTCCAGTGTAATCTTGATAGTGATGTTTTTGTTTATGAAATTATAAAATATTAATATTTATATTGTCAAACCTGAGGAGGAAATCAATACATTGTGAACTAGTTAAGTATACTACTGTACCAAGGGAGTAAGTACAAAGGGGGACGACTAATATTCTTGGTTTATTTTCATGATAGATTTTAATACTGCAAAGTTCTTGCAAATTGGTTTGTCAAAGACACACGCATATTTATCATATTCACGAAGAAAAGTATTGTTCTATAAACTGAAACTACCTGACACTAAATGACACATGCAAATAATTATTTTCTTAAAAACTGTTAAGTACTACCACTTGATAAAAATAAACAGATTTGTAGATGTGTCATTGACCCACCATGTTATTCTATTCCCTATTGTCTACAGTATGTGGATCAAATAAATATAAAGATGTTTATTTGAAACATTCAATAAAATATGTAAATAGCGCAGTTAGAGGTTTGTATATTTACCGAGGACAAGATTTTAACTTCATCATTCATTGAATGAATTTGCTTTATTTCGATTGAATAGGGTTTTTACTTACCAATTGACACAAAATGCGAGTTTTCACAACCATTGTCGACACTTACCTGTTTTATTGGGCCAGAAACTTGCTTCCTCCATCTAAGTAAAGAATTTTATATCTCTTGTCTTAGGAGTGACTCCGTCCGTACACATGACAAGCTACTGTTGTGCAACAGATCTACATCTTGTGTGAAAATTATAATTTTGCGTATCTCAATAAGTGCAACTCAAAAAAACCATGTCAACATCTCGGCGGACGGACCTTGTAATTGTAGGTGTGGCAGTTACTTACAAACAGGATTTAAAACAGACCAAGTTTAGTAATCAACAGCAGATATGTATAACAAAACAGAAATAAGATAAAAAGGGAGAAATAAAAGTAGACAGTTTTTGTAATGTGTTATTCTTTACAGTGAACACGTTTGCACAGTAACCGATGACTTAAAAATAATTCTAATATGTATATGCGATAATATTTATTCTATTTAGTTTAGTACATTCCGTGTAAACAAATGTTGCAGCTTCTATGGACGTCTCGAATTGAATAATAAGGATATATTTTGTTATCCTTTCCTGTGTTTAATGGATATTGAAGCATTATAAAATGAACCGATTCTACCGCAGTGCACTTGATAATAAAGTCGATTTACACAAATGGCAAGTTTCTTGAAAAGGGATCTCTAGCGCACTGTACATAATGTCATGTTTCTCAAATGTATGTACATTTTTACAATTGCAACAATAATACTTTTGTTTCCCCTATATTATTTTCCTCTATCTGCGGACATGTGCATATTTTAAAGTAAGACAAGGAGGCATTTACTCACATTAATAAATTGTTAAAATTGCCTTTTCATTATTATTTGACATAGCGAGATTTCAAATAACATGCTATTAAAAACAACAAAGAGCATTTAGTACAATATTTTTTAACGGTCGTTGTCATTATCAAACACAAAGGGAATTTGAATAATATTTGAAAAAATATAGCATTATGCATTTCATTTAAAGCAAACATAAAAATTATAACATGATAATCTAAACATTGTAATCGGGTATCAAAAATGACATAATCGCTGATAACTAGGGTGAAATGTAATTTGTTAAATTGATAAAGAGATAATGGTTATGAATGAGTCACATACAAAATGTAAATGCATTGACAACGCCCATAAAAATAAGAAACTAAATCCTATATCATTCTGCAAATGTATTCAACTCTCATAAAACATGATTTAGCGCTGTAACAATTACTATAATTATAAGTACTAACAAAATATGTAGTTCATTTTAGTTTATACATGTATCTATGTAATTTATGCTACATACATGTCTCAAAACCGACTTTAATTTTTTTGTTGTTGATAAAATGCATATTTTAATTTAAATATGAGGGTGTTTTTACTTTAACACAGAAGATGAATATGGAGGTTGCATGTGAAACACAATATTCAAAAAATTATTGCTTGGATCTAGACTAGATCTAGACTGGATCTAGACTGTTGGCAAATATTCAAATACTCTTTTGACAAATTTTTGTCTTCAGGTCCAAAATGGTTTTTTGGGTCATTTGCATACTTTCTATTTCAAAAAAACCCTTATAGAAAAAAGTTTAACAGTGATAAATTGCACTAGATTAGTGGTCAATTCATTCTTCAATACGCCCAGGAAACTACTTCTGCAATAACTTAATTCTTTTGGCCGTAGTGTGACACGTTGCAATGTTTTGCAGAATTAACATGGCATTCGCTCCTGAAATTCTGAATTAATCCAACAGCCTCAGATTTCTTGATTAAATTCATACAGTGGGCCGAGATGGCGCATAATGATTGTAAAATATACATCTTTTTTGTATCCTCTGCAAAATCCCCACCATCTCAGCAGTGAATTGAAACCGATTCTAGGCTGATGGCTGTGAAATGACAGCGTTCCTTTACATGAGAAAAATATTTGAAAGAAAAGACGTTGCCGGTTTTGAGACACCTTTAGAAGAGAATTAAACTGTTTTGGCTAGATTGCATTTGAAACATAATATATAAAATCAATAAACAACAATTTTACAGAATAAGTAATACAGAAAAATATTTATTAATAGAGAAAAGAAAATAATACATTTATAAGGCATGATTACAAAATTACTCGTAGTTACGGATTCCAGTTTCCAGAGAAATGCCAACAAGAGAGCGTCAGTCTTAAAACATTTATTTGGCTGTAATTATTTTATTTCCGCAATACAAAGATTGGGAAAATATCTATAAATGCGATAGAAGAATTTGAATTATAACAAGGTGGAAAAAAATAACCACGGGTTATAAATTGATAAGTCTCATTTTAGTAATTGAGGTTGAATCTCAAAAAGCAAATTAAATTAGTTATTTAATAATAATATGTATATTAAATACCGATGCATTTACAATAAGTAGTCGTGCGCAACAGTTTATTTGATTGTTAGTTTTTTTTTGTAAATAAATCTTATATTGGTAGATATATTATGTATATATTTATAATTATAATAAAGTACTTTTACTTAGTATCAATTTGCATGACTCGATGAATAATTTATTAGCTTTAGTAAATTAAATATTTTCACTAATATGTTTGCCAAATAATTAACGACGAATTTGATAAAATGTAATTCTCGAAAAATCATCCCTAAATAGAAATTATTTATAAATAGAAAATTTAAGATAAAAATACTATAAAATGATTAATAAAATTAAGTTACGCTACATTAAACTAAACATGTTAGGCAGTTGTATTAAAAATACTGGAGAGGAAGTCGGATGGGGTGTGCTTTGTGGATGAATGAAAGGGATCACCTCGGCGCTGTGATGCCAGTCTTTTTAGTAACAATTCAATAAGTAATTTCACTCAACATTTTATCAAACACAGCAACAGATTGTTTTCTTAAGCTTTTTTCAATATTTGAATCACAATCACTCAATCTTCAAACAAAAATAAACTGAAAAGCAAAAAGAGCGTTATCTCGAATAACATATGTGCTAAATTTCTAGCATCAAGTACAACCCTTCAATTTATACGCTTCGAAAAGGGAGTAATTACAACTGATTACAAAATTTGTCTACTATTTAGGTAAATAATTTACATAAATTATAAAAATTCAGGTTTTTCATTTTTCAATTTTAGCCTCTTAAATCTTTAACAAATCTTACCGTCCATTATCGTTATTTGTTTTAGTTTGAATAAGGCATTCCAAAATGAAATTCTTCAAGTGACGGATGCTTACACTCCGTTTGCTTTCTGCGTCTTATCATATTATTTCGAGGAGCAATTAAAAAAAATAGTTATTGGCCGAATGGATTCCAAAACATCAAAGTGCGAGGGAGTCGGGCGAGTGCGAGGAGTAGGATGTAGGGGAGGCGGGGGGAGGAGGGGAGGGGGGGCTCAGGGGCCCTCAGTCGGCGGGGCGTGAGGCGTGTCGGCGCTGCAGCGCGGCCGCCAGGTCCTGGTGCAGCTCCGCCTGCCGCCGCTGCTCCCCGAGGGCCACAGAGGAACGTAATCCATTAACAATGTCCTTCGTTTTGCCTGGAACAAAGTGCGCAGTCAATTAGGCAAAGACATCGATTCACACTTTTCAGATAGTATGTACTGAAAAGAATAACGGAAAATGTGTCCTGAAATAATTTCTAATTCGCATGTTTTTCTCTTCACCTTTTCAATTGTGATTGACTTCCTGACAAAAGACAAAACTAATCCCTGCAATAATAGCGTCTTAACACAACTTACGCAAAGGCAAATTTTACAGTCCTCAGTCCAACTCATCCCCATTTGCAGGAGACTAATCACAATTACCAAAATTTTTGCCACTGTAGTGAGAGACTGTGATCACAAAATAATTCTTAATAAATAGCTATATTAAAGTGACATCTGTTGAATTTTCATTAGGCTTTATTATAAGAGTATAACACCGGACTGTCTCCACTACGATAAATATGCTGTCGCGATAAATATGTTACGTGAGTGGAGTACGCTTGTTTTACTCATTAACATATGCTTGATCAGCCCTGCATGAGACACAAGTGAAATTTATTGAAATACAAAAAATAATAATAAAATAAAACTGTACTAAAGGTATTTGATATTAAGTATTTAAAAAATATAGAAATATACAAATTATAGATGAAATTTCTTAAAATTTTAATTTCTTGAGATTTTAATTGTTATTTTTTGACATTTCATCAAAGATGAAGAAGAATATGGAAGTCTGGGCATTTACGGGGCTTACGACCGTCATAGGCTGGTTTAAGTGATCACTTTACACACGTGTAACATTCACCAATTCTACCCATTATTGACAACCACACTACTCAAATTCTTGGAAGTTCTATATACATGAACCAATTTAGAAACTTTGTTCTTGAATCACTAGAACTTCACTAGAGACATCTATTGGTGAGATGTAAATTTTAATTGTTATTTATTTTTAGAAATTATACCGTCGAAACATGGCACAATATCATAAAAAGAAGTCAATTTTATTACTGATATGTATTTAAAACAATTTCAATCATATGTGTCATTTGTGTGTCACTAAGGTGACTAACACTTTGAATAGGTAACAAAATGTGGTCTGCCACTAATAAATTATACATGCCCAAATAAGATAAAAAATGTGAGTAAGCTGTGTCTGTATGTTTATTGGCATATATATAAATTTATTGGCATACAAAATTTAATATTTCATTTACATTTATAACATGCAGTCTGTGACACATTTGATAGTCCCCAATGCACATTTAACACACAGTTTGTGATAGTGTGGTACTCAAAATTCAAATATAAATTTCATTGAAAGGATTGTTAGTCATTGTAATGATTTTTGTTAAAAACTTAGCAAATGCTTCATACTACTGACATCTGTGAAAATAACCCTAAAGAAAAATACACAAAAACAATATTATACATTTATGTAATAAAATGTCGATCTTGGCGGCTACCACAATTCAATAAATTATATCTGCGTCACGTTTGCCCCACATATCAACTTGACCACTTCTATCTGATTGAGAAACACATTTCAAAAATATATTCTAACATATGTATTATATTAAATATATCATATTCTTCAAAGTTTAAATGGGTAATTTACTATCTAAATGGTTTGTATTGTATAGTTTGTACTTAGATATCTGTTACTGTAATAAATTAATATTTTTCAAGATAAGTGTTTAAAATAATGCACTAAAGATGTCATGATTACGTAAAAACTAATTTGAAACGTGGTGATCTTTTTGATACATTTTATTAAAGCAATTGGGTATATGAAGTAAAGGAACAGTATGCATGGGAAAAACTTACCGAAATAAATCTCGTTGAGGGTATTCCTAATTTTATTCTCCATATCCTCGACCATACGACCGATGTTGGCGATGTGTGGACTGGCATCCGATACAGGGGCGTCTTGTTCATTCTGGAATAGATGTTGAAAACAAATTTGATGATATTTATATAAACATACATAAATATATATCATGCCGGAAACCATAATGTCCCTGTGGTTAGACAATAAGGGAATAAAATTAGCAATGGAGAATATACATAATCTCTTCATTTATTGATTCTGCAGTCGCTTCGTAGTAACATCCATCCATTTTCAATTGGATATACCACTATTTCTTAAAATCTATTGCGACACGTGTTTCGATGCATTCCACATGATTTTCAAACACCGTATGTGAAGCCAAGTCTAAATTTTAGTGTTGTGTCTTTGGAACGTCGAATTTTGAAGTTTGACGGTAAATAGTTGTATTTACCTAGTAAAACTTCAATTAATAATACATAGTCTCTTGATATGCTATTATTCTGTGCAAACACCATTTGATTGATTGCAATAGCCCATGAATTACAAACAAAAAGGAAAACTGAAGCATAAAAACGATACCAAAAAAAACATTTATAACACTGAAAAAAGTTCAGCATTTAACAGTAGCATGATATTATATCATTCATATCCATTGAGTTACAACATTTTATATTGCTCCTATTCCCGGAAAATAAGGAGGAAAGGATTTAGATAATAAAAACAATTAATGTGGACAAAAGGCAATAATAAGACAGCAAAAGAGACCCTGGATATTTTGACACAAAATAAAACACCCTGAAGCAATGTGCTTGCGATGGTCACCAGAGATCTAGAACTATCAGGCCTAATAGAGCTCTTCCGGCAGCCCTGGACACCTCTAGTATAGGGTAGCGTACCTGGCGGGTGAGGCTGCCTCCCAGGTTCATGGTGCCGGAGCCCTCCTTGTGGGTCTGCAGCCACAGCATGGCGGTGGAGGTGAGCTTGTAGTGGGCGCTGCGCCCCGAGCTCTTTTCCTGCACCTCCACCACGTGGATCGAGTCCCAGCAGCCCTTGATCTTCTGGGACCCATCGCCCGCCTTCTTTATCAGGATTACTCCTGCAATGCGCGATAATAATAGAATCATGGCCCCAACTTCAAGTACCCACCATTGAGTATTGAGTAAGACTAAGACCACAATTAATGAATATAATATAGGGTCCGCCATCTAAAGTTTTTTTTTTCAACTAGTGCTTATTTCGTGAATGGTAACACTTAGCTCATGTCTGATTTGACAGATAATTAGTTTTATCCTTCCGCTGAGCGAATATGGTTGTGTATACGCTTGAACAACGCTGGGAAATATTGCGACATTCGACTTACAGAAGATGCCGATTTTGCCAAAAAAATCATCTTTTCGGATGAAGCTCATTTTGATCTTGGCGGGTATGTAAACAAGCAAAATTGTCGTATTTGGGGCACAGAAAACCCGCACGCATACATTGAAAAGCCGGTACACCCAAAACGAGTCACTGTTTGGTGCGGATTTTGGTCCAGAGGCATAATTGGGCCATTTTTCTTTGAAAATGAGCAAGGAGTGGCCGTTAGTCAATGGCGATCGTTATCGGGCCATGTTGAACGGATTTTTGTTCACAAAAATTGAAGAGGAGGATATTGGCAACATTTGGTTTCAACAGGACGGCGCTACGTGCCACACAGCCGAAGCTACACTCGATGTTTTGCGCCCCATTTTCAAAAAAAAAAAGTTATTTGGCGGACCCTTTACAATCACAATTAATTATTTTTTCTTGAATGTTTTTCGCAGATACTTTGTGGCACATTTTTAAAAACTTTATATAATAAAACAAAAACTTTGTATTCAACCACTTTAATATTTGGTACTTTTCTCTACTTTACTCATGGCACATATCCATCCCTGAAGATGAAAAAATTCATGTCGAAACCAGCTGGAGAAAAGTACCAAAAATAAAAGTGGGTAAAAACAAAGTTTAACTTTTATTTTAAAAAGTTTTAAAATTTATCTACTACATAATAATAGACTTATTCCCAAAAGTTTCAGGTCAAATTAAGAGTATAGGCCCATTTGGAATTACTTCCAAGGAAAAAAAATATCACAAAAATAGAACACACTATTCCTTATGGCAAATTGAGTAATTACGCCAATGGGTATTGGCTAAGTTTTAGTTGTGGCAACCTACAAAATCAAAACCAAACTTGTAACCTCTGTTACTGTGTCATTACTATTACCACAAAGAATACGAACCCTGTTGATGCTTTTCAAGTGAGGAACTAGGGAATTGACGCCTGTGGTAACTTATATGCACTGATTTAAAAGGTATCACAATTAATATTCCAAAACCAACATGCGTACATACTCAAATACTCTATACCAATAAGGAAATTTTTGAAAAAATAATAACTATCACTCATTTACATTTATTATATTAGTGATATAAAGCTGTGCAAAGTCTAAGCAGTGATGAAAATGCATTGGAATTAATAGTTATAATAAGAAAAATTAAAATACAGCCTTTTTCAAATGATGTAAATTAATATTATTACAAAAAGAAGTATTCCCGTGCACGGGTAAATCTGCTGGAGCGTCCATCTTGTTCGTTTTGTTGCCAATTGGTTGGTGTTTATTGAAAGAAATTGAATCCTCTTAAACACTAATAATATTACTTTACCCTTTAACAAAGCTGAAATGTAATACTATACAGTAATCAAATTGGAGCTAGGGTGGTGGATCATGAAATAGCGTGACATTGTCAGAGAAAAGTAAAAAACAAGGGTTTTAGATCTCATCAGATAAGATTAATCTATCGCAAACTAACCTGCAAATCCATGGTCCAGATCCCATAAGTACACGGAAGAGACGCCTCCTTCGAAATACATTTCCCTGTACTGATCGAAGGCGTGATTCGCATCAATTTCTAACTTGCGCAACTTCTCGGAGGGCATGGAGCCATCCTCCAGCGGCGGGTCGTACGTGTTGGACCACGGAGACCGGTACGAGTCTCCGTCCCTGTTGTAGTCGCATAACAAGTAATCCTTTCCGTTACTCCTGTCCTTGGCTATCTTCAGAGGCTGGTCTACTGACGATAAGAGATCTTCGCATAAACTCGGAACTAGGTCTATTAAATCGCTCAAATTCTTTTCTATTTGTTGAGGTGGCAACCGCCTCATCAGGTCAAGAGCGCAATCCATCTGAGCATCCGTCTGTAAAAGACAAATTTATAAATATCCGATTTCATTCGTCAATTTTTCGAATGCCCACAATTTAAAAACAAATATTTAGGTTTCGAAATAAACTGTCAAAAAATAATAGTTTTTAACATTACGATTAACTGTAAATCTAAAATTCGGTAACTTGTAAAAAACTTTATTCAAAAGTGATAAACTTACCATTTTGGATATTCACAATGGATTTACTAAAATAAAATCTTCTTGGAAATGGGCTGGGCAAGATAGGAGCCAGCGTAAAATGAACTAAAGTTATTGGTGACAGCTTCCGGTCGCGGCCATACAGAAAAAATAACTACTACACACTCGCAGCGAACATAGTTTGATGTAACAAATTCGTGTGGTTTCCATAAATAATCCTTGTGTTATATTATAAAAATACACTTCGCATTTAAAGTGATTTGATTGACTCTAATCGCGTCCTCATATTTCCGGAAAAGTCTTCATTGGTTTTCGTCTTCCTTCATTACATACCGAGCCCAGTATTGCCATATATTTTGTACTTTTTTTATTTGCTTTTTTAATTTGATTTCAAAGCGCGTTTCAAAACCCTAACCGCTCAGATGTTCCTAAAACTACAAACATAGGAACCTAACGATCCTAACGATCCTCAAAAAAATATGATTTTGAGACATTAATTTAATCCACAGATTTATTACTATATAATAGGGTAAAGTGGTCAACAGACATAGAATATTATATCAACCAAATACGAATTATACGGCAAAATATTATTTATATTGTTATTGGCTCGCAGTAAACTGTTTTTTTTAAATTTTTATTATGTATTTTTATTTTTAACTGGATTTTTTTATTCTAATATTTTAAATATACATCATTAACTGTTGAATACGTGCTTTCATACATCAAGCGCTATTTTAAATTGTGAAAAATAAAGATTTCCATATGAATAAGATAATCCATTAAAATGACAAGTACATTTGATTGGAAAAGCAAGGTCTTGGCAAAAAATAAAAGAGGAAATCATCCGAATTTTTTTTATTCTGAACTCATGTTGATTACAATTTTGATGTCTTGATGACCGGAATTCATTGGAAATGTTTACTAACAGTTCTAACGGTACTGTTCCAGGTGATTGCATTGAAAAACATTGATAATCGAAAAACGGTGAAATGAAATAAGAATTCGAATTTGAAAGAATTATAATAATTCGAAAAATTCCTTGCCTTTCCGATTTCCAACTCCTGTAATTTTTTCTTTCGATGACGACTGCCATAAATTTAAAAAACCTACTTTTTGAAAAATCAGATCACGCAATATAAATATATTTTTTTGCTTTTTATTTTCACTCCAGCCATATTTTTGATGATTTTTAGGAATTTTCTCTTTATTAACACTTACATAAACTTATCATTTTATTAAAGAAATTATATAATACTATTTAAAATTTGAAAGTAAATATTTTTGTCATTTACAGATATTTAGGTCTATTCTATAAAAAATTGTAAATTATAAGTATATTTATAACGGAAAACAGTAAAAAAAACAAAACCCCGTTATGGTATCATAAAACCTTCAAGTTACTCATTTTTAGCATAGGTGTCGCGTGTATTTGACATTTTCATTGAGTGAAACAATAATTTTTATCTAGTATTGGTTAGGAATCACATAATGTTAAATAAGTATCAAAGTCCAACCAATGATTCTCAAATGACCGAAAACACGGAAAAAGCGCAAGGAAAATGAAGTTATTCTAAATTTCTACTTATTGTCAATTGTCATTGACTTTAACGAAATTGGTCTGGGCTAAAATTTGAGTTATGCGATGGAAATTTATTAGATAAAAGATAATTCATTAAATGAGAGTAGGATGCAGGGGAGAAGGGGTCCGTTTAAAAAAAAAAAAGGCTTCACTTTACAATATTAACGGGATTTCAGAATATGGTTAGTTCAGTAGTTGTTTGTGCAAATGTTCAAAATACAAAACATTGATTTTATGACAGAAATTAAAAATTATCATCCTTTGAAAATATTTTTACTTTGGTCCGGAAAAGTACTGTTTTTATTTCTAGATTTGTTATTTAAGATTTACAAACGAACAAAGAAGAAATACTAATCACTGTTTATTCCAACGAAATAGTTTTTCATTTCGACAGTTAAAGTATTTTTTTCAAATGATTTTTGACAAGTTTCTTTGAATGTATTTCTGATGTGATGTCTTCGTCTTGGATTACAGGATAGCCCCTTGAATAAATAAATAAATCAAGATGCTTTATTCTAGGGTTCACGGGAATTACTCTTCAATAATAAGGACTATGCTTTTCAACTGAAGAATATTAGGTATTTACCTATAGCAAGTAAATATTATAAATGGCAAGAATGCAAGATTGTTTTCTCGTGTATTCAAACGTTTTTTTTCTATGTATTTGCGGTTTGCCACTTGTTCTTTACGTCAAAATTAGTTTGTTTTGTGTCTTATTGACATTTTTATTCATGTGCAATCGCATTTTACGTGTTTTTTCGCATCGGAATAAAAGTAAATAAACTTTTATGATAAACGTGAGTCTATCAACGTCTTGTTTATCAGACAAATCTTATAATTGCACCGAACTGTCATCACAAACCTTGGAATTTCTTCAGGTGGTTTCCGTACATAATGATTCACCATTCGTTGGTACTTTTTCTCCAATTAAGGTTATGCATTTTAAATTCCAGCTACATTCTTTGTTAAGTTCCCTAAGTTAGGAAAATATAGTGTCAATTTATAGTTATAGAAGCTTTGATTTAGTGGAAGTTCACTGGCTAAACTGTTTTATTTTTACTAGTATTTTGTTAGTTGTACGTTTCTTATTGGCTCTTTTACTAAAATTTCAGTTTAATCGGTGTGAAGTTTTATCAAAACTTTAAATATCGCGTAAATATTATCCATATGTCCACAGTAAAATGATAATGATGAGTATCTAATAGTATTGCATAAATTGATCAACTGTATAAATGTCAATGTTCCAGATTTGTGTAAGCCAAGAGGGATATTCTGCAGCTTTCTAGAAGCAAACATAGTGGAGTCCGCAAAATGCCTACCCAACTAGTAAACCAAGACAATAACACCGATGACATAAAAGTGAAGACTGCCTACAATGGAGAGATCATGATAACCTACATTAAGCAGAACATATCTCTCCAAAACTTGTGCCAAGAAATGATAGCCATTTGCCGTTTTACGCCTGATCAGGTATGTACCAAAGCCTTAAAATATCTGTTTAGTAAAATTTGGCTTTATCTGTGTTCTGTAAATAAACAGGTTTAATAATTCTCATAAAATATTTAATAATTGCTATGACATGTAGGACAGCATACCCGTACTCATACAAGCTTGAGTAGGTTATACACTGCCAACACTTGAGAGTGTTAATTTATCAATCCGAGTATAAAAACATTGAAACAATAATAACACATTGTTTGCGGGAAACGCTTAAATGCGTCTTTTACAAACTGTTGGTAAAGAGCGAGCTACGCTTATAAGCATTCCATTTGCTTACTTTTGGTAAAGCGTGAGAGACACCAAAAAATATTGTACAGATAGAAATTGGGTTTGTGGTTACTTGTGATTAGTATACTGAGGCTCGGGCGGCAGACTGTCTAAGTATAATTAGGGTCAGGGTTGGCGAAAAAACCGCCCGACAACAATGTATTAAAATCTGAATTCTGTTGGCTTTTGATTACCACTGATTTTGGATCCAGATTTGAATGCCATCCACACATAATAGTTTCCATTAATTGTGCCTGAACATAGTACAGTTGGTTCGAACGGCTACAACTACTCCTATGGGCATTACCAGGTGATTTTACCAGGTCGCAACCAGCGTACTTAATTTAACGGCGAACGTATCCTTGCTGTTGCGGGACCGATGGCGTGGAACGCTCTTCCACCGGTAGTTAGAAATGGTGAAAGTGAGATGATCTTTAGAAATAAATGAAAAACTCATTTGTTTGCTGAATCATTTCCACTATCTTCTTTTCTCCAATTCATTCACAGTGATGCGCCCTTGAGGTAGTATTTTACGAAAATGGGGCTGTATAAATTATCAATTTTTTTTATTATTCTTACTATTTAATCGGTCATCGGTCTGTCGGGCAGTTGTTGAAGAAGTCTTTGTTGTGTCAGGTGTTCACTATGAAATGGGTGGACGAGGAAGGGGATCCGTGCACCATCTCCACCCAGCTGGAGTTGGATGAAGCGTTGCGGCTCTACGAACTCAATCGGGACACGGAACTCACCATCCACGGTAAGCTTCATTCCTTGCCTAGCACCGTATATCGTGTACCAGTTCTCTTACGATCCGATTGATAGTAAGTGTTATTAAAACATATTACAAGATATGCAGTTGGTTTAACTCGTTATATTTCCTTGCCTTACAAATGTTTATTACTCCGGTGACTCTTCATAATTATTGTTCTGGTTTAAATATGTACATTAAATAGATCAACAGTTCTAATCAGGGCTTTCTTAAAACAAAAAAGGTCCCAGAACTCACTTCATGTCAAGCTTTTTACTTAAAAAAAGAATATTAAAATATCATTTAAATATTCATTATAATGCCATATTATATCATTTCGACAAATTACATAAATAAAGATTGTAATTAAGTAAGCGCAAACATTGTTTCGCCTAATTGATTTTGGTAATAAAAAAAAATATATATCCGTGAAAAAAGGTGCCGGAATTCCGTTCGATCGTGTTATATGAAAAAAAAACGGTTCTAATCATGAAATAGCAGTGAAATAATAATTATATTTTTTTCGCTGTTTATTTGATTAAGGATAATATTAAGTAATTTTAATATGATATTAATTTATTACAATACTTTTAAACCAACATTATTGTACAAATTTAATAAGACCGTCAACAAAAAAATACTCAAAATTGTAAATATTTCAATGTGCTAAATAAATATGATATTTAATTTACTAGCTTAATTTCGGTGAAATGGTAGAAAATTTAAGAATTTAGAACAAAACCACATGTTGCAAAATCTTACCAAATAAATATCTTTAACATTCAGACATAAAACGGCATATTTTTCACATCAAATTTAAAAGACAACAAATTTATTGAAAACAAAAATATTTCCTTTCTCCAGTTTTTGGTAATGATATTTTGCAAAGAATAGGAATCTAATGGGATAAATATAAGTTAATTAATTAATTAATAAAAATTAGTTAATTGATTAATTAATTGTTTTTAGCCTACATGTAGCCTACAGTGAATTTTTTTTATTACTCTTATCTTGTTAGTTACATGAAAAAATAAACTAACCTTTTTTATCTAATCAGTTAACTGATGAAAAAAAAGACTTTTATTTTGTATTGTGTGGCAAACATTTGATGTTGAAAACTTACTTCCATTATATTTACATATGCTTTAAATTTTTAAAATTACATATACAATGATTTCATTCTACATAAACATTTATGTTTTAATCCTGACAGTGTGTACGTTACATTACCTTCAAATTATTAATGATCAAATTAGCATCGCATCAATTTGATGCCCTAGGATGCGATTAAGGGTCATTTGACGAAAACGGCGCTAAATAAATTATCCGATTGATTATAATAATAATGCCGGTCTTATGCAGTGCCCAATGCACAATCGATTGCGTAAATGGATTGAAAAAAAGTACCATGTATATAGATTTCGGTTGGAATGTATAATATGTATTAAATGAAAATTAAGTACATTCTAATAAATAATATCTCCTTTCACAAATTGAACTTTTCCTATTTAGATAAAAAAAAAATTATAGCAAACTATATTTTATGTTATTTTGTCTCTTAATGAAAAAGGAATCGACGTCCGACATAATATAAAAATGTCTTACGCTGTATTACAAATTAGTCGCTGATTTATTTTTGAAAATAAGTAGAAAAAAAGATGAATGAATTCGTACGCGCCATTTAATTCGACGCTTAAAATAATTATACACGACGCATCTGACGACGATGATGACCGATGTGGGTGACGCGATGACGTCCGCACGTGTCCGCGTGGGCGCTGCGCTCGCCCTCCCTGGGAAGTGCCGCGCGATCAAATATATAGTCAACTCCGTGTTGACATTGTCGTGCTCGCGTGCCGAGTTCTTAAATTCGGGACGATTTCAAACGATGACTTTCCGTTTCGAAATTTGAAATTTCGAACATGATTCGAATTGCGTTGAAAAGTGATTAAAATTGATTATTACCGAAGTTTCGAACGGTATTATTGTGTCAATTAACGTTGAAGTTTCTCGCAAAATTTTAATTTATTATTACCAAAATTTCGAATGTTATTATTGTGTCAATTAACGTTCAGGTGTCTAGCAAAATTTGAATGGATTACATATGATCAAAATTAACGTTCAAATGTCTAGCTATATTTTAATTGATTGTTACCAATGTTTCGAACAATTTTATTGTATTAATTAACGTTCAAGTGTCTAACAAAATTTGAATTGATTATTACCTCTAAGTTCAGCAAAATTTTAAAGGATTATTATATTAATGGATTTTTATGGATTATTGCGTTTGAATGTTTTTAAAAAGTGATTAAATTGATTATTACCGAAGTTTCGAACGATATTATTGTGTCAATTAACGTTCAAGTGTCCAGCAAATTGTTTGTCGTGTTGTATGTCACAAATGCTCGGTGAAATTGTGAATTATGCACGAATTGCAAACATTTATTGCGGGCATGCGCTTATACGTCAACTTATTGAATTAAAAGAACTCATTCCGTTATTAAGTCGGTCAAATGTGAAGTGTAAATAAATAAACGCGAGTGTACATCGCGGTGCACGGAAGAAAGTATGCTGCAATTGATCCAATAAATACCTATTATTATGGCGTTATTAGAAAATTATACCGCTTACGGTATTTAGCAAATTTAGAGAAAAATTATTCAATTACATTTTAAGTGTGTCCAAATACTTATTCACAAATCTGGGTTTTCTCCACCTAGGAGTTATTTTTCATTTTTTTTTGACATTTCAACTTTGATGAAGAAGAATTAAGAAGTCTGAGTATTTACAGGGCTTATGAGTTGTCATAGCCTGGTTAAATGATCACTTGACACACGTGCAACATTCACCATTCTACCTATGATTGACAACCATACTACTTACTCAAATACTACTCAAACTCCTATAAACATCAAGAATATTCACAATACAAGAATATTTAAAATATATATATCTTTAAACGGTGTATTAATTTTAAATAAGGTATCATAAAATCATTTCATAAAAATTATTATATTTTGTATTCAGTTTCACAAAACTTTCGCATAAAAAGAAATCACGTAGATACTCACCCCATGTATCCGACCCTCGTCTGTTTAAATAATAATATTCTCTAGTAAATAATCGTTCCTACGGACCCATGTACCTAAAATTTCGACCGAACGTATTTTATTATAGAATTTATTATAGTACTTACCTATCGAAGATTATTGTTTATTGCGATCATGTTTTAAGCGTTGAAAAAATAGCTTGATCGGAATGTAGAACAAAACATTATTATTCAAATTGCCATTGTTCACATTTTGTATGGAAGGATGTTAGCAAAACTCTTCATAGGTACTTATATTTATTTATTGCCTGGTAAACGTCTCCCCAACTACCCATTAAAATTGTTCAAAACATGGCAATTTTATCGTATAATTCGATGAAAGTATACCATTTCGTGCTAGGTCAAACACATAATAATAATAAACATCCTTTTAAACTTATTATTTTATTAACAACATTTTAAATGTGTCCAAATACTTGTTTTCAAATCTGGATATCTCCAATTACAGGAGTTATTTATCATATTATTTTAAAAAAAAGAATAAGAAACTAAAAATAGCTCGTATAATTGGAGAAAATCCAGATTTCAAGATTCAAGTATTTGGGTAAACTCAAAATGTTAATAAAAAACTGGTCAAATTATAAGCTAAAATAATAAAATGAAAAGGATATTTCCTAGCGTTTCTCATGTATGTGATTATAATCCAGGATTCGGACCTCACATACAAATGAAAGAGTTTCTGCTCAATAAAAAGCTTCTTGTTTCTCATCAATTGATGTCTAGTGAAATTTTAATGATTCAAGCAGTATGTTTTATGATTGAATCATATATATAGAACTTCCAAGAATTCGAGTAGTGTGGTTTGCAATCATGGGTAGAATTGGTGAATGTCAAGGTGGGGACTGACCGGAGCATTTCGTCGTACGTAACGTCGTAGCATCGCTCACGGCGAGCATCAGCGATCATCTATAGAAACTATAATGGAGCGCTCGGCTCGCTGTACTGACTATACGAATGCTCGCATCGTAACGTGTTACGTTACGACCAAATGACTCGGGTCAGTCCCCACCATCACACGTATGTATATGATCACTTTAATCAGCCCATGACGGTCGTAAGCCTCGTAAATGCCCAGACATCCATATTCTTCCTCATCTTTGTTGAGATGTCATTTTTTATCATTATTTTATTATTATTAGTACACATGTTATTGAATTATATTTGTAGTTGTGAATCAACCCATACATTCTTACGTTGTTCGACATTGGTTACGTAGCTTGTTCAAGTTTACAAGTCAAGGGTTAAATTAAACGTAAGCTTCTGTGTGACCGCCGTACTAATCCGTAGTTTTAGGAATTGATAGAATAGGATTGAATTAAGGAAGTGACAGTGTGTTCAGCGTTTATCGTCAATTACGATAGTGAAAAATTAACCTCACTTAAAATAGGTCTCCATCGTGTAACTCTACGTATGTACGGTATCAAGATTTTCTAATCGTAAAAATCTATTGGGATGACTGCGTTTAGACGTCATGAATGTGATCTAGTTTTTTAACCTCCTTTTGTATTCAAGTGTAATTTAACGACACTTTTTATATGGTACACACATATTCTGTCAGCCATAATTAACAATCTATCAAATAACAACTAATTTACGAAAGGAATCCAATAACATGGCATATAATAACGTGTTTTAAAAATTAATGCAACTTAGATTAAAAAGTATAAGTAAACGCCACACAAGTCAATAAATTTCAGGTCTTAAGTCCCGGGAAATTCATTTTCTTGAAACACATGTAACATTTGATGTAATTGTTTTTTTCTTTTCTTAAAACACCGTTTTTGAATTGAAAAAATAAGTTTATCTTGAAAATAAACATTAATTTAATTTTTTAATATAACAGTGTATTTTTTTATTAAATACGAGTAGAAGTAAATTTAAAGTTATCAACTCTACGCAATTAAAAATTAACTTCCACATGTCGCTCACTCCTTTCAACAACGTCATAAATAAAAAAATTTGATTTTTCAGGAGAACGTTTTTAAAGTTTAAAAATATAACAATGTATTAAAAATAAATATCAAGCCACTTATTGAACTTTTTACTGTGCAATAGATCTTTTTAGGTAAAACCTGAAGGTTTTTTTTTCCATTTTAAAAATATTTAGTATATTTAAAAAAATACTTAAACAATACCTTTTCTTCAAAATGCAAAAACAACATTTTCTGCCCTGTAGCGGGTAAATATTAAGTTAAAAATATGCCTTTTTTGCTGGGATACAGTACATTTTCTGGGCATTCTGAAAACATGCACAACTGAAAATTGACGATTTTTGATATATGACGTTCTTGAAAGGAGTGAGCGATGTATTCAATGCCTTGGGCTTCCTTTATAGAAGAAAATAAAAATATTATCATTTTCCCGTCAAACGGTATTTGTTGATTGCAATACAACACTTTGTTGTGTTTCATATGTTAGTAGAATTAAGCCGCTATGGCGGAGTTATACTCTGAATTTTACACATTTTTCTGCATTTACATACTGAATGTCTGTATGCAGTAAAAGTAATGAACTGTCGTTAATATCGTTTAAAAAAATCGTGACGCTTTATTCCACTAACCTATATGTCATTAAATATTTTCTCCAACTCGGAGAGATGTGAGAGATGAAAGGATTAAGGATTTCGCTCATTATCGGCCCTTTGAAAGGATCCTGCAATCAGCATTAGTCACCTCTACTGATTATAACGGAACCGGGAACGTCAACCTTGTCCGCACATTGCACAGCACGGCCGCTAATATGGTATGTTAAAAAATCGGGGACAGTAAAAGCGTAAGTACTTGCACGAAGAACAATTATGTTTCGATTTATAATTTTCTATTTCTAAAATAAGAACATATGAAATGGCTCCCCATAAATCATGACGGGTCAATTGTCGATAATGTCCGTCGATATATTTCACTCATGTTTCCTATGCCAGTCCAATAAATATATCAACCGCAGATTTCATATTATATAATAGATTTTTCGTAACCCAATTTACTTTGTGAAATTCCACAATATATTATTATTATTAATATGAATTAACATACGATTTAAAATTAAATCAATTATTTTTTCTTTAATATTATAGCTATTTCGCCCTGCGAGGGAATTAATAAACTGTATCGAAAAAAACATAAATTTATATTCATTTGTTAAAAGCAGTCAAAAGCGTAGGATTCTTCTTTTGAGTAGTAATTACATTTTTTAAAGATAGCACACAAACCATGGATACTGTACGGTCATCTCAGAAAATATATTCACTAAATACATGAAGATCCAAGTTTATTGACTGCTTTAAAAAATCGTGCTTAAATTCGTGGATGTTTTTTTTTTTGATAATACAAAATACCTTCGTAAGTTAAAACGTTTCACAAAATTGAATACGTTCAGTAAAAATATAAATGTTTTAATTTAATAGCGATTTCCAACATAACAGTAATAAATAAATACCCTTTTAAATACAAGGTACAGTGCCAGCTCGCTAATCCGAACGCTCCGTAATCCGAAAGCTTTCAACATAGCCATTAATTAACTGGGCTGAAGAAGTCGTCCAGAACATTGAGAAATTGATGGTTTTGAGACGAACGCATGATTTAGCCCTTGAACACCAGTTATTGGTTCTTTTGTTCAAAAGACAATATGTGAATTTTTCAAGCTAAAATAAAAATATTTGATTATTCATTCAGTAGGTACACAAAAAAACATATAAAATAAAGAGCATTTTTATACACCGAAATTTCCCTTTGTTCTCTCGTATTTTTAAAACACTCAGTAAGTAGTCCGAATGATTCCATAACCCGAACTACCCACTGCACGATTTACGTTCGGATTAGCGAGCTGGCACTGTACTCTTTTCATATAAAAAAATCAGTGTAATATTTTCTGTTACTTGCCGTTTATAGTTATAATAAACTTATATCGATTTTATTCAATCCAATAATCTTAACGGTGAGTCTACAGTTGATTGAAATTGAAGCGACTTACATAGTGAGGGCTCTAGGAAAATTCTTTATATAAAATGAGAATACATGAGGATTACGAATGATGGGAAGGGTTCGGACGGATCATCCTAAATTCGGAAGTAATGCGAGTATATTACGGAGAATAATAAATTCCACATTCACAAGACAAATTATTGTTATTTCCTTTATCGGAGGGCAGAGAGATCGACATATTCCCGGGCATCGAAGAATCGAAGCCGGGTTCCAGTATTTTGGTGCGGAAAAAACGAAGATGAAACGCCCTTCGCGCAGATTACCTTTATTCTTAGGAAAAGCTTCTCCAAGATACAAGATTGCGAGGATACTTGAGGTTGCTTGGGGGTGGAATCGGCGTTCGGGCCGAACATCACAAATCACTCGGAATCAAACTGTCTTTCGAATTCTCCGAGGATAATTTGGGAGCAGTCGGCTTATGGGGAACATTACCGTGACATATTAAAAAAAAATGTTTTTTTTTTTACATTTATAAACACCTTTCAAAAGTACGAAAAAGACCGGCTTGAAGCATTTGAGATGTGGGTTTGGAGGAAGATGACCAAGACATCATGGGTCGTAAGGAAGTCCAACGAAAAGGTGTTGCAGGACGTAAAAGAAAGAAGAGAGCTTATAAATCATATTTTGAAGAGGAAGGCCAAGCTAATAGGGCACTCAATTAGACATAGCACCTTTCTTAGCAACATCTTCGAAGGAAGAATCTTGGGAAAACGAACAAGAGGCCGCCCAAGAACTTCATACTTCCAGGATTTGAAGCGGCTCATGGACGTCTCCTCCTATTCGCAGCTCAAGAGGATGGCGACTGACAGAGACAAGTGGCTGACACAACAAGGCGCTGCCTTTAGAAGATGATGATGAAACACCTTTTATAGAACCTTTTAGGCGGGTCGAAAAGGGAATATTTTTGACCTTTTGCATCCACAAAAATACTAGTTTTCCATAAAGTTTTACTGACTCCCAGGGAGGTGGGGGGGGGTGGTTAAAATAAATATTATGATTTTACACTCTTAATATTTATTTAATATTACCCCGGACTGGTCCCTGAAGCGCAGGACCGATTGCCTACATGTAAGTAACGATCGAGATAACACTGCGTCGATACGATGCAGTGTCCTATGCACAATTGGGTGTGGATAAAGGTTAGAAGAAGAAGTTATTTTAATATTTTGACAGAGATTTACGATACATATTGGAGTTCTAAAAATATGAGAAGTGTGGTTGTCAATCATGGGTAGAATGGTGAATGTTGCACGTGTGTTAAGTAATCACTTAACTTGCCTATGACAGGTCGTAGAAAGCCCTGTAAATGCCCAGACATCCATATTCTTCACTATTATAAATCCTTCATAAATAAAAATGTATATCCTAGCTTATATTTCCACCATTTTTGCGCTTTATCAATCGGTGCCGACAAATCTACTATACATGTTTTCTTGTGTAAGGACTGACGATGTTTTTATAATCCTGTTATCCGTAATCGCATCACGAAGCCTCGTGTTAGGCAATGGAATTACTTTTCCGGAATTATTTTTCTTCTGATTCAAAGCCTACAACTAAAGTTATTTTTATCATATAATATTGATTTTCTTTATTCAAATGATGTTGCGCTTACCAAGACTTTTTATCATATAAAGTGGATTGTTATTTTTTGCAATATTGATTTTTCTTATATAGATATGTATATATCTATATTTATATATATATATATATATATATATATATATATATATATATATATATATATATATATATATATATATATATATATATATATATATATATATATATATATATATATATATATATATATATATATATATATATATATATATATATATATATATATATATATATATATATATATATATATATATATATATATACACCGCAGGACAAAAAAATTTACGAGTTTACTTGCTACCGCACGCCTTGACTTTACTGAACTCTTTTTCTAAGAAATCCTTTATCGATACCTCTTTCTTTTGTTCAATAAATTAAAGACACTTTGTGTCACCTTTCTACAATATTTACATTTTAAAATGTCTCAACAATTTTGTTTTACCCGCGTTTGAGTGAACATAACACAACAATCATGGAAAGTGCAAAGCAAATGTCGATTGCGATAAAATCCAAAATAATCACACTGTCGCAACAAAACATATCTAATTGTAAAATATCTCGTCGAGTTGGGTATTCAGAAGGTGCAGTGAGGTTTTTATTTAAAAAATTCCAACAAACTGAATCCATAGAACGGAAAAAAGGAAGCGGATGGGGGCGCGCGACATCTGCCCGAGATGATCGCTTAATAAAAAAAATTGTTATGCGCGATCGATTTTTAACGGCACTTAAAATACACGCAGAGGTGCAGTCTACTAGCTAATCAACATTTTCAGTAAAAACAGTGTTCAGGCGGCAGTTGGAGCATGGTTTCCAAGCACGAAGTCCCGCAAAGAAACCATTACTGACGAACAAAATGCAGAAGGCTTGACTGGATTGGGCGAAAGAGCACCAGAATTGGACCTTGGAGGATTGGCAAAATGTTATTTTCTCCGATGAATTAAAATTCAACCTTTTTGGTCCAGACGGCATAAAGATAGTTCGACGAAAACTTGGGGAAAAATACCATCCGTCGTGCGTCCCTCGAACCGTTAAACATTCACCCTACGTCATGATTTGGGGGTGCATGACAGCGTACGGTTTGGGACCTCTAAATTTTATACAGGGTACGATGAATGCCATCCAGTACAAAAAAGTGCTGAAAAACCATCTTATTCCAACAATCGAGGACATTACGCAGTATACCGCGGACCCGATTTTTCAGGACGATTTGGCGCCGTGCCATAGAGCCCGCACTGTGAGTACAAATATTTATTTTTTAATGCACTTTGTAGACCACTTGATAAATAATTTATTGTTTTTCTTACAGATCATTGAATACAAGGATAAAATTGGCTTAAAATCGTTGACGTGGCCCGGGAATAGTCCTGATTTGAACCCGATAGAAAATTTATGGGCGATTATGAAAAAAAAAGTTGGGAAAACAAAATAAAAAAACATTGAGGAATTAAAAAAAACTTGATTCAAGTTTAGGAAGAAGAAATAACATCAGAAATTTAAGATTCGCTTTACGCTTCGTTAAATAATAGAATTTTACATGTTATAAAAAATAAAGGTGAATTCACTAAGTATTAAATATTTTTAAATGTTATAAATATGTTTAAATGTAAAATACCTTAATTTAAAATAAAGCGATTAGAACCTTCTTCTTAAATATGAATAAAAAAATTACATGTCTTTTATTACTCCATCACAAACACTCGACCATAAATGAACCGTTATGGGTCTCTAAGGTTCGGATAATCTGATACCTGGTATATAATGGCAATTTCTAAGTACAATTCAAGAGTAAGATCTTTCATTTTAACCTTGAAGTAACGAGTAGTCATCACATATGTTAAACAATACAAAAAAAAACTAATTAAATATCAAGAATAATTCATTATGTGTCAATTTTAGTTTTTTTGAGGACTCGTAAATTTTTTTGTCCAGGGGTGTATGTGTGTGTGTGTGTATATAAATAATGATCTCGTTCACCGGGTATGTATTGTGGGACCCTGTTGTGGCTTGAATCGTCTTACTTTGGATGCGCTGGCGAAGGCTGCATTGATCTATGATCAGGGTTGAGAAAGAGTTCACACGTCTAGCTGTAAACATTTCCGAATCATAGCAGTATCGAGGCAGACGGAGTAATGATGGCATACAAAAACCGTAGAAATAATGATTAATGTAATTTTATTCACAAACAGTTATTTGCACACTTGTCATTGGTAGGTAATACATTTTTGTCTTGAAAATACATTTTTATATTCGAATCTCGCAAAAGCCAAATTGCCCATTGTGGCAGATTCGGAATGCATGGAAAGTTAACCAGCCGCAAAGAAGTCGCGGTGTGCAGTCGGTAAAATTGACTGGAAGTATATATTGCCAATAGACCGGAATATAAAGGAGGAGATACTCGAACGTCTTCCATTATCGTTGTTCCTTTATGCTCCTAGAATCTCAAAAATAGTCCTAGACCGGGACGCAATGGTAAAAGGGGATGTTAGGATAAAAAGAAATGTTGTTTTATTATGCCGGACTTCGGAATGTTAAAATATGCACTGTATATTTCCGGCCATAAATCTTATCCAAACTATCAAAATAAATTATGTGAAATATTCACTATTTTGTGAAATATACTAAGTTTGTATAATTTTAGCGTAATTTTCGTGAAATACTACCTCAAGGGCGCTTATCTAAATTACCTACATAATTTTTATTATATAAAAGTAATCAAATGGCATATTTTCGGCCATGGGCGTCAAACTCATTAACGTCTGATATTATTATCAATATAAATCAAAACACGATTTATGATTTTACTAAATTTATTTACTTTTGTAACAGCTGTTTCGCCTTGCTTGGGTGTTGCTAAACTGTCGATAAGACCAGGTACACGTATTTAAGTACGTATTTTGTATTTAATTTCATATTTGAATTTATATTGAAATATTTGTCCGTTGTCACAGTTTGAATCGGCGTTCATTTTTTTTCTCGAATTACGTTCGCCGTAAAGTACGAAGTGAGCAATAAATCAAATCGTTATGACGTGAATTTAGTTATGTTATTGAGCAACGGTTGTATGGAAACGGGGTCTAACAAGTATGTTTTCTTTCCGAAGTGACTGAGCTTAAAAGCTAAGTGCAGACATGAAAGTATTACGTCTGGAGCCTCGAGTATAGTGAGGAATAGTGTGGCAAGGGGATGAGGGTGGTGGTGAGGGGTGAAGGCGACCCTCGCGATATCGACACCCGTCGGGGTGTGGAGCCATCCCACCAGACATGATGAATTGCCCCCGCACGACACGGTTTGTGTTTTTCTCCTGTTCGGGTGAGATTTTTCAATCTTAAAAAAACACAAATAAAATTTAACGTTTTCGAAAGATTTATCTAGGATTAAATATGGCGACGGCCTTTTCTTATGATTTATTTTGCCTCGTAAAAAATAAGCTTTAATAACACGGGCTGAGAAAAAACAAAGGTGAACGGTAAAATCTTGATCTCTTAAGAGTTTTTGCTTAGTTAGTCTTATATTTTAAGGGATTTGAAGATTAGTGTCTTCGTTTACTTTTTCCATTTAATTATCCACACCTAATTGTACATAAGAAACGCATGACGAAACGACACAGGGTTGGTTGAATGCGACGTTATATTGAACCCAAATTACTTTTCCGGTAAAAAACGAACCCAGCTAGCTTATTCGAGATCTAAACCTATCAATTTTTAATAATTAGTTTGGGTTGAGTTTTGACAAAAAATCACTATAATATTTATAGTTGGAAGAAATAAATCGTGAAGAAATTGTTGTTTATTAGGTATATACGCTTTTCAAAACTGGCAAATTTTTTGACCAACTAAATTTATGTTAGAGTTTAAACTTATATTTTTCAATAATTACAAATTTGATTATTTCGTTTTACACAGCTTGAAATTAGGATTTTGTTGTGTTTTTACATGTTTTAATACCGTATATTTTAAGCTACTTGTGTTTCGGACTGCATTGTAGTGTCCATTTTATGGTCTCGTGTGACTGACATCGAACATATGAACGGTTGTTTTAAGGTAAAATGTTTTGGAAAAAATTATCATCATCAATATTTATAAAAAAAACTTTTTGTGCATACGCTTAAGGAATATATATTTTCAAACAATATTCACAAGTTTTGCGGAATACGTCAAAACACGTGTCACAATAGATTTGAAGAAATAGTGCTATTTACCAAGTACATATATTTTCGCTGTTATGTGCGTACGTAATATGTTTAAAAAAGCGGATGCAACCATAAAACATGCGTTTTTTTGCCGTCCAAAAAAGAGTTGAATAATGTTTTGGACGCAAACATTTTAATTCTCTTTGCAGTGACAAACAAGGCATCCTCCACTTTTCGAAAAGCCAGTGCCTGCGGTTGATGTTCATCCATTTCGCCAATTCTCATTTCGTCGCTTAGTGAGTAATGAGTTATTTCCCGAGTGCGTAGAAAAAGTCCCGCAGCCAAAAGAGGAATTTTCCAGAAATAACATCCATCATCGCGAGATGGTTGGAGATAATTTTTGAATCCATATCGTTCGGTTGCATTTTCATTTCTTCTTCCTCATTAGGCGATGAAATTCCTATCTCACTTTTAAACAGCGGGTGATTTATGTTTGTAAAAGAAAAATCTTTCGGAATTCATTATAAATTAATCTTCCACCTATGTGATATTTACTTCGTTGAATTACAAAATAATTGGTTAGACCAAATACTGAAAACAGAAAACAAAGGCTCGTTTTAAGCTTTAAAAATACACTTATATTAATAAAATAACCTTGCAGGTCAAAGCAGTTGTTACTGCAGTCAAAATAAATAAATATCATAAAGTTATTTTGATTTTCATAATAATACTATTCAGATTGTGTATGTAAGTAGGTACTGAAATTGGTTTGAGTTCAAAGCTCGTAATTTTAAAATATGAATAAACTCGATTGACATCTCAACATAGATGAAGAACAAGATGGAAGTCTAAGCATTTACAGGGCTGACGATCTGGTTAGGTTGGTTTAAGTGTTTACTTTATACATGTGTAACATTCACCATTTATGATTGACAATCACAAATTCAAATTTCGGAATGTTTTACACATATCGCTGATCAAATACCAAAGGACCCATGATTCTAGCGTTAGAAATGTACATTTCTAGGTTTTAGATTATATACTTTGTACCGTATTTCTATTTATATTACAGTCTCTATGAACGTTTTTTTTTACTATTTTGTAAAACAAGTAAGATTTAGTAGCACTGATAAAATGAGCTGATAATATGATCTAAGTTCAAACGTTATCTGCTGGTAATATCGTGCAAAATTTAGTGTTTACATGGTATTATTATATTTGCCATACTAGGCTTTGATAAACGAGGTTTGTTTGATAATTCCTGGCTAAGAAACGTGTTATAAACTCATTTCGTTCGGCCTTTTACCGCGTGGAAACGAATTGAGTTATAAAATACAAGTTAACTACAAAAATATTTAAACCAAAAGTTGAAATAGGTTAATTAACAGCTACCTAAACTTCCACGTAACTTTCCTTGGCTTATTTTAAACAAATTTGCGATATGAATACAGTATTAATAAATTTTCGCAAAAGTTTGCGCCCGAGTTTTATTTTCTGAATATCTATATATTAATATGGTATATAAATCACATATCACGTTGTTAAACATTAGTTTTGTTTTATTCCCTCGTGTAGTCTCCCGACAATTTTGTTCAGATCCCTTAATATATCCCTTAAAATGAAATTTATTTAGATTCTGTCATGCACTAAGGTGGCCAGTAATAACCTACCTTACTAAGTAGTACCATCTTACCCACCGACTCTCGGAGTACGCCACTGTTCACAAGTAAGTATAGACTGTAAAACTTATAAAGATGAAGCCTAAACGATAAGCGGTGTTGCATAAACTGTGGCTGAATTTTAACAATTACTTTTTTTTAAACCTCTGTTTGGACGTTAGGTAATTCAAAAATAAAGCGAATCCAGCATTTCTTAACAAAAATTTGGACACACTCAAAATATTGTAAACATTTTTAATGTCTCATTAATTGATTCGGCAGTTACTTTGTGGTAACAACTACACATTTTGAATTTAAGTTTTACTTGGCAAATACCACTGTTTAAGTTAAACTTAAATTAAAAAATTTAAGTATCGTTTATTTAGATCGTTACGTGTTTTTAAAATCGTGATTCTTCGATATATTGCAATTCGAACTTGGTTAAAACAGATCTTTTATTCATTACACGGATTACAGTTTGCACCCATTTAAGGACATGCAAATAAGAAAAAGCTATCAAAATGTCAGCTCGGTTCTCGCTCGACGGTTGCGGTAGTGTGACGTGAAAAGACAACAACACATTCGGAAGTGCCTCGGATATGCCCAACAGCAGAAGGAAGTTGTGCGCCTACTTGGGAGCCATATTCAGATTCAGCTGCAGAAATGTGGACAGCGCGGACGACAGCGAGGGCGTCAGAATCGTGCGCTGCGAGAGGCTGAGTCCCGAGGAGGTCGAGTTCGGGAGTGGCCACACTACCACTGGACAATCTGGACGTGGTCGTGTGGCGAGATATGGCTCCGGAGAGGCTATCCTCAAATCAAGCCATGGTAAGTGTAGTCGTATTCCCCGAAACACGGTTGTTCTATGCGCTCAGCACTCGCCATCTTCGAAAAATGGCAATTTTTGTAAAATTTAAAGTAATCGATTAATGTGTTTTGACATCTCAACATAGATGAACAAGAATATGTAAGTCTGGATATTTACAGGGCTCATGACTTATCATATGCTGGTTAAGTGTGATCACTTTACACACGTGTAACATTCACAATTCTGTGTAAAACAATCCGGTTAAAATCTAGCATACATATAAAAAATAAAAGGGTCTCTAGATGTAAATAGATGGCTGCCGTGAACTAAAACATGAAGCGTCGTGAGATTTATGATTAGCCCTGTATATTATTAATTATCAATACCCCGACTTCCATATTCTTCTTCATCTTTGTGGAGATGTCAAAATGTAAAAATAACTCCTGAGTTGAGAGACGCAGATTTGTGAACAATGATTTGGACGCACCCAAAATGTCGTGGTCGATGAATGGACCGCTAGATCTTGTTGTTTTAATAGTGTTTGTGACCTGAGATAAAAGTGATTTGATTTCAATCTTGAAAAAAGTGAAAAAACACGAAAATGTTGAACAATATCGAAATTCTACGAGAATCCGAGTAGGTACGAAAGCTACTAATATTGGACTGTTTTTGAAATAATTTATTCAATTTATGATATATTTGGACCTTTTTTATTTGAATTAACAAATAAGGATGTTCTAGCTAACCCTCTTCTATCTTCGACTTTTGTGTATCGATGTATCTGATAAAAGTTTAAGCTGTATTTTGCTGGATCTATAGTAAAATGATGTGTGTTGAAATTTCACATTAATACTTTGAATTCTTGAACGTATCCCGAAATGTTTTTTTCTCGTGATATCACCTTTTGCCGGAATAGTAATGATTTCAGCCAACATGAATAAACGGAAATAGGTGAGAAGATTTAATATCCGGTTTCAAACGAACATCAAAGATTTTCTGTTCTGACAGGCTTCCCTTCGCTTGATACTTTAGTCTGATCATAATTTGTATTTATTTTTTCTCGCCGTTAGTGTACTTTTTTGTGAATCACCTTTACATTTTCTTCAATTAAAATAATCATTTGGTTTACAATCTATGTGATTGAATCTATTCGTGGATTACTTATCTTCTTTCATGGTTAGACTCCTTTCCTCTCTACTCTATTCTCCGCTCGTCTCTTCAACTCGGCGTACCCGCCACAACGCATGTTGGAGATAATCTGGTCCATGTACATAGGTTAAGCGGATCATCCTCTATATTTTGTACTTTCGCACATGCCTTCTGCTATCATAAGATGCAGGCCTAGGTGTCTTGTATTATGGCCTATCCATTCGGCTCGCTCTTGTGTTAATTTATTTAATAAGTATCTAGACTCCCCAGCCCTGCTTAAAACCTCATTCTCTACATGTTCCGACCAATGAATTCCCAACATGCGCCTGTAGCACCACATCTCAAACGCCTCCAGCCGCCCCCGTTCTGCCTGCCCGATAGTCCACGTTTTGCTTTCATATAACAGTATGCTCTAGAGTAGAGATTTAATTAAATTTAAGACATTTCCTTACAGTAAGATAAATCCTATTTTAGGATACTTAATAGAGTAAAATTTATAGAAAGGTCTGAAACTCTTCAATTTCGCAAACTAAAATGTTTCAGTATATTTGAAATACGGTTTGAATAACTTTTGCTATTTTAGTTGCGCCAATATTAGAATTTCTCTTTCCAATATTATTGGTTATATGATTAATCATAACCCCGAGTCCCGAGTCCCGTGTCCCGTGTCCCGCGTCCCGCGTCCCATAGAGCGCGGCGCATTGATCATCCGAGCCGGTATAATTGGCTCGTGTCATATACCAGTAGGTACTCATACAGCCAGTATGCGAACATAATAATACCGTACACCACAGGGTCGCAGAGAAACTATGCCAATATTTGTACTGCTTTAATAAAATAAAACATATTTATTAATTAATTCGGGTGTCACTTTGTGATAATATCTATTCATTTTTTATTGAAGTTTTACTTGGTAAATACGGCTATTTCTTAAAATCTATTATAACATTTTTAAACACCGTAGTTTGAAAACGATGCGGACTGCATCAAATCACGTGTCACATTAATATGAATAAATATTGATATTTAGCAAGTAAAACTTGTGTTTAAAAATATCTTTCTCAAAAAATAAAATGTTAGCATCATTATGTATGTTAGATGTACGAATAGTAATGAAAATAGCTTATATACTGAGTCATAGCTGAAAACAATCTATAGTTTACTCAATTTTCTTTGTGCAATTCAATGATGCTAACAACAGTATAATATTTATTACCATAACCTTATTTTTTATTTAAGTTTTTCTTGGTGAATACTATTTCTAATGTGTATTTACAATGGTTTCTATTGTGTATTTATAAATAGTGGTATTGACCAAGTAAAACTTTAAAAACTGGATAGATATTACCACAAAGTGGCTGCCATATCAATTAATAAGAGCATTTCCTATTTAAGGGTTACGGTTTTTATAAAATATTTGATTAGTTGACTAATTTTGGACTGGTTTTTCTACGAGAGATCTACGTTTTTCCTGAAATCTGTGTATTTTTTTGTTCATTTTCTCACTAGATTATGTAAATTCTTAAAATTTAAGATTATTTTAGATTCGCGTGATACTTTTTTCATCCTCGTTTTTGAAATAAATGTCTTAATTGGCAACTAAAAAACATTCCGTTTGAATTCCGATTTTTCAAAGGGCTCTTTGCCTTTTTTCAATTCTGTCCTGTTGAAAAAGACCAGTAGAAGGAAATGCAAGCGCGCTGTGTACTCCATACCGTGGATCGGATCGTGTTCCCGTAAATACCACTCTCTGCTCCCTGTATATTTACTAAGGTTGGTGTAAGCTCTGGGCTAAAAGCGCGATGCATATACCATAAAGTGCCGTGTGTAGGGTGTAGGGTGTAGGGTTTAGTGTAGGGTGTAGGGGAACACAGACACGGTCAGTGGACAGATAACAGATTGGTCGCTGTATATTCGGATAGGCGAATCTTGTTTTATGTAATGGGATTATGCCAAACATTGTAAAACACGTCATATCCAAAGATTTATGTATCAAACACACCAAATTTTTGGTTGTTACAATTTGGGCTTGAAAAGTAGTTTTTTTATTTATCCATGAACATGTTTCTTTGTTGGATTTGTAATCTTTAAAAAAATATTTTCGCCATATTCAAATGATTTTTTTGGAGCTAGCGCTACTTGTAGACGTTTTGGATCACATTGCGGCCCTTATAATGGAGGCTGCAACTCAATCTGAGATGTTGGCGATAGTTATCGACATGCAGCATACTTAAATTTTCATCGAACCGATGCAGTTTTAACTTGTGGTGACTATATCGCATTTGGTGACTATATCGAATTTGGTGACCATTAGTATTCGATTGCATGTCATAATCAATTTTCTTTAATATAATTTTATAAATAAACATTGCAAAATGAGCCCTCGGCACGGGAAAAGTCAGTGAGGGCAGGTTATTGTAATTTTTAATTTGGCTTTGATAAATTAAAAATAAACTCGCAGGTATTGTGGAATATGATTGATGGGATGTAAACGGCGTAAGTGTAATAAAATGAGGGACATTACTGCTTTTGGGAAAGGAAATGGACGAGGAATAGTAATTACTATAGAAAAGAAAAAGAAGAATGGTGGCATCGGCTAGGGCAGTGTTCCGAAAACTTTTTCTATTCAAGGTACACCTACCAAATTCAGAAATTTCAGAGGTGCATATTTACCATATTATGGTAACATATTTAACATATCGCTCACTCCTTTCAAGAACGTCATAAATAAAAAATCGTCAATTTTCACTTGTGCATGTTTTCGGAATGCCCAGAAAATGTACTATATCCCAGCAAAAGAGGCATATTTTTAACTTAATATTTACCCGCTTCAGGGCAGAAAGTGTTATTTTTGCATTTTGAAGAAAAGGTATTTTTTTATTTTTTTTTTTAAATATACCAAATATTTTTCAAATGGAGAAAAAACTTTCAGATTTTACCTAAAAAAAATTGTTGCACAGTAAAAAGTTCAACAAGTGGCTTGATATTATTTATTTTTAATACATTGTATTTTTAAACTTTAAAAACGTTCTCCTGAAAAATCTTTTTTTATTTATTTATGACGTTCTTGAAAGGAGTGAGCTATATGTTTAATGCGAAATGTGAGTCTACTTAACTAAGCACAGGCAATCAAAATTTTGGAGCGATTGTGTTATTTTTACAAAACCAGACTTTTTTCCGCGGCACACCAACTAATCACCACGGTACACCAGTGTTTTTAGTTCCTTAAAATTGTGGTGAGGAAAAATCACGATCAGTTACTGGCAATGGTTAATTACTGCACATTTTACCCTATCATATATCACAAGTACCTAATATAATCGACATGTTTTTTTTGTATCTCTCGCGTTATTGGAAACGTCTTACCGTTCGACGAGGAGAAACTTCGTAGGGTATTATCATAATGTGTCCTCGTGACAGTAATAAGACGTTCCCGGGCATGATGGATGGCGGGCCGTGGGAGGGCCTGCGGAGGACGTCTCGCGCCGGCCCTGCCTAGCCCTAGTCCCTCTGGACCCGCACAGGTTTTTGCACATCATTTTCTAGGGTCAGGATTAATTTCGTTTTTCCTTAGTAGATATTCTTTTTGAAAAATTCATTTTAATTTTTATTTCACCGTACACATAATTACAAATTACAACAACCCTCACAGTGTTTTCCCGTGCCGAGGGCACATTTTACAATACAAAGTGAAATGTATTTGACGTAATACAGATGACGTCAATGAATGAGTTTAGGGTGAATGATGTACATTTTTGACATCTCAACCTAAATGAAGAAGAATATGGAAGTCCGGGGTATTTACAGGGCTTATGACCTGTCACAGGGTGGTTAAGCGATCACTTTACACACGTGCAACATTCACCATGATTGATAACCGCTCTACTAAAATTTTTGGAACTCCTACATACATATATCATTAATCTCGTGTCACTTTACAGACTGACTATAGTAGAGTCATCTGTGGTTAAATTGAGATATCTTTTATTTAGCAGAGACAATTTATTTTACACATTATCTATGCATGTAAGATCCTGACGGGGTTATTTTACATAACCTAACCGGATTATTTAACATTTGAAAATCATAACTTACTGTATATTGGAAAGAAAACGGAGGAAAAGAAGAATAGCAACAACAACTAGGGCACTCGTGGTTGCATACCTGTACTCGTGTATGCTTGTATTAGTTGATTATAAAAGCTACTGGGAAATTCATTATTTGTGAGGATTGATACCCACAAGTAATAATTTTAAAAAATAATAAAAAAACAATATGTACGCTTAAAATATCCATTTCTAGGTGCGATATATCTTAATAAAATTTAGCGTCATCTTGAAATAATCCGTGCCAACGTTTAAATAACCCTTTACGAAGTTCATCCCTTCGTTTCAAGTTTCGTGTTTTTGTCCATCTCTCATCCTCGGCCACCCTCGAGGTGCGGGGTGGGGGGTGGGGGTGGGGGGAGCGTAGCGCAGGTGGACTCGTGTAACACGTGGCGTTAGACATCTTTATCTGTTCCATTGAATCCACATTTTACAATGGACGGAACGGGGAATCGGAAGCGCCGAGTCACTTTATTTCCCCACATTACTTTTCATATTTCCCCATTCAGTAAAGGAATATTGTATCCCTCGGTGATTCCGGTGCCGCATTAAGGCGCTATTGCTGATTCGACTCGATATAGATCAAACGGCTCGCTGGTGTGATTGTACCGTCGCGTCGTGTAATATTATTTCAACTATTCGTTATCACAATAGACTTTCGATTTGCCGTGAAAAATAACGGTTAAACGATTTTCTCGAATAATAATAAATCCGAAAGAAAAAATAGACTGATTGCAGTCGAAATGCGATCCCTTAAAAGAATGTGCGGCAAAACGATGTGATAGATGTTCGAATGTTGAAATAAGGAATGAATTCAAGGCTGAGATAAGTATTATCGATCAAATTAATAAAGGTGTGTTGAGATGGTTTGGACATGTAGAACAAACGAGTGAAATAAAAACAGTAAAACAAATTTATGAGGCGAATGTTGTTGGAAATAGGAACAGAAGAAGAAGAATAAGACCGAAAAATACTTGTTGTGATCAAGTATGTCAAATACTTGAAAGTGGTCAGGTCAGGAGTCGGGACAATCGGCTGGTATGTATGAAGATATACATGAATGTGGAAGTGGCGAAGATTGCAAAGACAGAGTAGTGTGGCGTTCTATTCTCTCTGCGGGAAAGCGACGTGATAATTAGTTAGTTTAAAAAAAAACATTACAAAAAATGTAAAAATGTATCAAATGACTAAACACAATTTAAATATTTATATATGAACAATAAATTCAATATATTTTAAGCAATAACTTTTCTGTCATATTAAGCGACACTATTTCTTTTTAAATGTGAGATTCTCAATATCCTGCCACAGCCGCCTCCTTCCCCCCACACCCCCACCCCCGCCACCATCACCTTCGCCCATCTCTCCATATGTCCTACATGCTTCGGATGACACCATAGTACGCGCGTAGTCAGACCGACACGCCTAACGAATAATGTCGTCTATGTCAAAAACGCAGAAGTGACTCATTGGATATATGTACATTAGTGATGATTACTATAAACTATTCGTAAACGTGTCTAGTAATGGTGCCTTATAATGATTGACATTTGAATAAAATTTACACTTCATAAATCCCGTTTGATTTGTCTTTTTTTTGACATTTTCACCTAGTAAAAAATGTTGAAAAATACCTGGTAAATACCATTATTTCTTAAAAACTTTGTGACATGTGTTTCGATGCATTCCGCATCATTTTCTAACACCGTTACGGTGTTTGAATATGTAGTATTTACCAAGTAAAACTTAAATTAAAAAAAATGTAGATATTACTACGAAGTGACTGTCGATTCAATTAATGTAACAAGGATAAAAGATACTTTAAAAAAATAAAATAGAAATCGTGTGATACCATTTTGGTAGGTAGACATTTCTCATTGAAATATTCAAATTTACTGACGAAATTATCCGCATTCACTGATGAATATAGCACTGCATCTAAAGTGTTATCTTGATCGTAAGTCACGTGAATGCAATGCGATGAGTCCTGCGCTTTAGGTACGCGTCAGGGTGATGTTACTTTTTGGAGTGTATCACTCGGTATGAACAATAGAATATTTTGGCTCTCCTGGAAATCGAAACGCCCTTACCACTACATTACGGAGGTGGACTTATCAGAGCAGAAAGGGCCAAAACAAATTTATAAACCGGGAAAAACTAGATAACGAAATATTGGTCACCGTGCAAAAATTTTAAGTTTTATATATTTCTGCATGTAACTCATTATTGTAATCTATAAAAGATATCTTGATCTTGATTCTTGATCTCCAAAACGGTCTTCTGTAGTTCACCCCTTTGTACATAGGACTTTATTCGCGGAGCGTGTCGAGATATCTGATAGTTCGGTTAGATGGCACGCGTGATGCCTCTCCAGGGCGATGGATCAAGGCAAATGCCAATACTCACGAGATAACACAATTCTTCTTCTTCTGTGCGTGTCATGTTAGACCCTCCTGACGTCGACTATCACTTGAGAGTAATTTTCCTTGTCTTGGGCAGCTCTAAAAAGTGCCTCGACGGTTCTGATCCCCGTCCAATCTCGCATATTCCGGAGCCAGGAGATCTGTCTTCTGCCCAAACCTCGTAGATCTTCTATTTTGCCTTTAACAAAATTACTATTCGTTAATAGAATACCCACTGCTGATCGGCATTTCTTCGACGTAAAGTAACTTTGCTCTATTTGTACGCAAATAATAACAGAACTTACTTAGAGTGAGGTATTGATTTCCTTACTTTAAAATATAAATTAGGTGTGAGTGCTTATCTTTCCATTATATATCATATTTTGAGTTGGTAAATACTACATCTTTACCTTCTGATAATTAATGAAGGGTGATTCAGTTGGTTGGGCCAGCGGTCGGCAAGCTTATTAGCCAAAGAGCCAACTATTCACGTTCCAACGATTATAATATTTTATTTACGCTATTTTCTTTTCCCTCTCCTATATTGCCTACTATTCCTTCTTCATTTCCCTTCCTATATTCTATTACTAGAATATTACTAGGATATTACTATCCTTCGTCCTGCCCTTATTCATTTGCGTCATATGTGTCCCATCAAACATATTCCACTTCTATATCTGGAGAGCATGGATGATCACCCAGTCTTGATATAATCACGTTCGAGTTAAGACAGCGTCGAGTTGAATAATTTATGAATAGATTTATCCAAATAAAAAAAAAAACTGAAAATTATTTCCTTTTGTTTGGACATTCTCAAACTAATAACATTGGTTTGAGAATGCCCTAATAAGGCGAAACAATCGTCACAGATTTTTTTTAATGATTTAAATTTTTTTAGTATCAGCGTTTGATTTTAATATTAAAAGTATAAATATGGAGTTCTACAAAATAAACGCCAAGTCATAAAATACATATTTTATAGTTTCAGGACCCTATGTATTTATATATTTTTTGATTAATTTTATTCTCTTACCAACTTGTTCCAAAAACAACTACGTACAGTAAGTATATGTTCAGTGTGTGCCTACGAGTGTGTGTGTAGTTTCCACATCACCGTCCAGCCGAAGTTATGGGATCCCGGTATTGTTGAGCACCTCCGCGGGAATAATGATCCATTGTTCTTCCAGACATTTCTACTAAAGCTGGAATTATTTTCACAACGCTCCCGGTAAATTCAGATAGAAAGCCCCCTCGACGATCCGACGACACGTTGTCACGGATCAGATGGAAAAAAAAAAACAAAATTTTTTGTACCGTATGTCGGGGCGCAGTTTGCTATAGTTGGTAAGCGCCCCCTTCGCGGCTCGAGGCACTCTCCTCTAATGGCGGCCGCTCCGGCACTCCTGGTTGCCCCCTCGCGGTGGAGTGGGCTCCTCACCTCCGAGCAGACATAAGCCCCCATCCTCGAGTCCGCTTCCATACGCCAGTTTACGGCAAATGAGTAAAACGGCACGCGACACGCTCGAACGTGAATCGCGGGGATTAGATAATTTAATTTTCTTTTCATAACTTTTCCGTCATAAATATTTGATTCGGTTACGGTGCGGAGGAATATCAAGTTACCAGTAGTAAAACACACTTCGGGCACGTTTCCTTTATACTTTATGACTTTTAGCGCTGTATATTTCTGTACACGTGTCTAGTTAGTAGCGATATAACCCGGCGCTAGTGGAACTCGAGTAAGATATTCGCCGGCAAAAGTTTCGCTTCTTCGTAAATAGAGGTGGGCAATTCCGGTCAATCGAAATATCAGCATCAGTGGATCTGTAGGACTCAAATTATTCGTTCATAAAGACCGGATCAATTAAACATGGACGTCTCGTCGTACGCAGGGTAAAAAACATAGATTATTATCCGATTCACTGGTAAATTGTGAGGCAAAGGTACAAAAAGTCGGGTTAAAATTTCGCTATCTTGAAGCCTTATTTTTCCCAATTTCTTTGTGCGATTCATTTTTAGCTCATAGATCCGTAATTTGTCTATAAATCAGTGAACAGATCAGCGTGAGTGAATGAGATTGACTCAAAATTTAGATCCTGTCATTCGAGTCGCTCGAAACAGAACGGGGTATTGAGATCCGGTCGTCCACGAACAACTCTCGTCTTTAACATTTCTCGCCATAATCGTTACTGCTGCGAAGTTGCCGGAGCTCCAGTCGTTACAATGTTTCGGAGCCCGAAATTGAAATTCTAATAGCCGTAATTTTTCGTCTCCCGTTAATATTTCAAACGCATTTACGTCCAGCAGGCATTGTTTGCAGACGTACAAATATACTTTTAGGGGCGGAATGTTTTCCTCCTACCCCAACAGCGATATTTCAGCGCTCTCTCTTCGTGCATACTGCGGTCGCTTGCTATTAGAAATCGTTTTAAATATTCTTTATCTTCTATTTTCCGTCATGAACTATGGTATGGCGTGATCGGAGAACTCTATTTACTGCTCAAGTGGGATTTCCAAACAAATTTTATTCGGCTTAAAAAAAATGCCTGTGTAAATTTCATGAATTGATTCAGCAGTTTGTGGTAATATTTATCCATTTTTAATTTCAATTTTACTCGATAAGTACCACTATTTTCAAAATCTATTGTGACACGTGTTTCAATGCATTCCGCATCAGTTTCCGATGCATTCTGCATCTTATACGGTACTCGAAAATGATGCGGAATGAATAGAAACATGTGTCGTAATAAATTTTGAGAAACAGTGGTGCTAAACATTTAAAACTTAAATGAAAAATACATGTGTAAAGTTTACTTTTAATAAATTCCAAATCTTTATATATAATCTTTATATATATATATATAGTGTGGGATGTTCAGAGTGGATTTATGAATGGGAGAGGATCAAATTTTTGCCTTGCGCGATATAACAGAAAAGTTTTTGGGAAAGAACCAAAAGCTTTTCTGCGCATTTGTGGATTTGCAAAAAGCGTATGACCGCGTTGATAGAATGAAGTTATGGAAGGTGTTATCTGAGTATGGAGTAAGCAGTAAACTCATCCAAGGCATTGCATCCTTGTACGAGGATAGCACTGCATGCATTAGGGTAAATGGCTCTTTTTCATCCTGGTTTGACATCTCTAAAGGTGTAAAACAGGGATGTGTAATGTCGCCTTGGCTGTTTAATCTTTACATGGATAACTGCGTGAAAGAGCTGAAAGGTTTAAATATTGGAGCAAGAATGAATAATTTGACCGTTTGTTGCCTTTTATATGCTGACGACGCTGTTCTTCTTGCCGATAGCAAAGAAGACCTGCAAACGTTGGTGACAAAAGTGTATAATGTGTGCAAGGAAAGTGATTTATTGATGAATATTAGCAAATCCAAAATCATGGTTTTTGAAAGAGATGAATGTAGATCTGAGTGTGAAATATTGGTAAATGGGGAGATTTTGGAACAGGTAGATGATTTCATATATTTGGGTAGTATGTTTTCTAGGGATGGAAAGATTGATAAAGACATAGAAAGGAGAGTGAATGCTGGGAACAGAGTGAATGGTGCACTAAAATCAGTTTTAGCAAATAAAAATCTATCAGCGGAAGCTAAACTGGCAGTACACAATGGAGTTCTGGTTCCAACCCTTATGTATGGAAGCGAAGCATGGAGTTGGCAAAAGAAGGATGAAAGCAGACTGAATGCAGTCGAAATGCGATCCCTCAGACGAATGTGTGGCAAAACGATGTTTGATAGATGTTCGAATGATGAAATAAGGAAAGAATGTAAGGCTGAGATAAGCATTATCGATAAAATTAAGAAAGGTGTGTTGAGATGGTTTGGACATGTGGAGCGTATGAGTGAAGAAAGGACGGTTAAACAAATTTATGGAGCGAATGTAGTTGGAAAAAGAAGCAGAGGACGACCGAGGAAAACTTGGCACAATCAGGTATGTCAAATACTTGAAAGCGGCCGGGTCAGGAGTCATAATAATCGTCGGGTATGTATGAGGAGATGCATGAATGTAGAAGAGGCAAAGAATGTTTGCAAAGACAGAGTGGTGTGGCGTTCGATTCTCTCTGCCTACCCCTGCGGGGAAGCGGCGTGATGGTTAGTTAGTTAGTTAGTTTTTTATATATACGCCTACGTGTAATTTATCAAATCACCTAGTCAAATCTACTTAATTTTTTATACGTCGGAAAATTCGTGCCTACTTTTCACATACGAGACACATTTGCGAAATACTCGTACAAGTTACACACAAAATGTAAATTTTATAGACAAAATTATACGTGAATTAAGAAATTTTACTGCTTTGTCCATACTCAATCAGACTTGGCGATTGTATTAACACATATTGTGGTTTCATAAGAAAAATGCATCGTGACATTTGATGTGGCATAAACTAATAACGCAGAACGGGTGCAATGAAGACATTCGTGCCCAGTTCAAGGCGTGCTAGTATTTATTGCATTATTATTATGCACTATATTAAACGGTCGTATAAAGTTACTGACTGTACTTGTAAATACTAGGTAGTCGGTAGCGTGTCCCGGTCGCAGTTCCTGTCGCGGCGGCTGATGAATGGACCCCCTGGGACCACACTAGACTACACTACACTACACTATGTATTGTTCTTTACTCATCGAAACTCCCCTGTGATGAATTTGTTATTATTCAATTTAAATTTATACTATGTTATAACTAACCACGGAATGTCGAGTGATTCGTTCGGCTGTTACTGCTAACTTTGTAACTGCAGTCCAGCGAGGTTTTAAGGGGAAGGATTTTTCTACATATTTCATCGATATTTTTTATTTGTTATTTTTTAAGGAATTACTCGCAAAGACTCTATTTTAGAGGCTCGTATGCAAGTAGGATTGTAAGGTTGTCGATTTTTTACTAATTAATTTTACAGGTTTCATCGCTTTCGTGACATCATCAGACTAGTAAGTGAAAATAATAATTTATCTTTAAGAATTCAGTACTTACCTTAGTCTCAGTTAATGACTGACGTCGTGCGACCCCATATAAAGTCACGGGTTAGATTTTAAATTAGGTTGCCATTTAAAATAAGTTTTTTTCTTGAAATACCTATTTGGTTACTCTGACCTACTTTTACTTATATTGTCTCACTGTCCCGAAATATTACAATCGATAATTGCTAATGTGTCTAGACATACTGCACAAACTACTATTAAACGTTCTCGACCGGTTGGCTGCAGTTCACTTCCCAATTAGCATGGTCATAAAATTTTTAGAAGTATTAATGAAACAGTTATTTCGATTTATGTACTTAATTTTATCGCTAATTATAAGAAGGCAAGGTGTTCCTTGCGCTCCAGGTACTTGTATATGGAAATGAAATATATATATTTTTAAATGTGTTTCAACTTGAAATGAAACACGTATCGTTCTTCCCTTTTTCAATAAAAGAATAATAAAGTCCGAGATCTCGGGGCTTACGACCTGGCGTTTGGCTGGCTTAAACGATCACTTCATACCCTTGTGCAACGTTCACAATTCTGCCCATTATTGGACATCCATATTGCATTAATTATTGAAACCTTTTTTAATTATTGTACAAGTATATGCAATGGTTTTAGGTCCTTCCACATACCGGCAAGGTTTTCGACACATTTGTAAAGTAATTTTTGCGAAAACAGTTGAGGAATCGATGATGTATTTATTTAGGTTATTCCGTTTGAATATAAGTGAGATTCATTCTGAATTATTTCGCATATATTTTTTAGGAGATCCTGAAATAACATTTTCTTCAAACTTTATTTAAACAAATTCTTTGTTTCACCTTTAAATTGACATCTCAACCATAGCATGATCAATCCAGGGTCTGATATAATGAATAATATTGATATTGAAATATATTTAATGGGACCTGGGAACGAAAGATATTTAATGGGAAATACTTGAAGAAATAAATAATTGTGATCGTGACTGTTTTAGTCGCCATTTAATTAACTTTAATATTATTTGGGCGATTTCCAAAATATACACTTGATAATTGCCTCCAGAATGATAATTGTATGCAGAAAATGGGCGCACTGCATGTGATGCGACGGACTTGTCATTGCGCGAAATAAACTAATAAAGGATATCGTTACTCACTCCCTCTATTATTAAAATTACTAAGCAAACGGGAAGCGGGACTTAACCGGGGATAGCGCTTTTCCCGGTCGTGTCATAATTTGTATACAGCGGTACATGCGTCATAAAGCGCCTGCCCAACCTTTAATTCAACATCCGCAGTGCACTAATTGTGGGACAGACGCCCTGTATGCAGCATCAGAGGTGGGTGAAAGCCGTTCATTTACAAGATCCGCATCTGCAGATCTGTATAACTTATTCATGGATCTTCTTCAAACCATCATCCACACCCGATGATGCATAGGGCACTGCATCATACAAACGTATTGTTATCTTGATCATTAACACACGAAGGAAAGATGATCAGTCCTCCGCTTCAGGTGCCAGTCCAGGGTAATATTGAATACATATTAGAGAGAGAAAAAATCACTCATATTTATTTGACCCCTCCCTGGGAATCGAACCCGGGATCTCAAGTACGGTAGCCAAGCTGACATTATACTACGGAGGCAGACAACAAGGATACATTGATAAATTGTGGAGGCAGAATCAATAATAGTATTCGGATTTTTTTTTGTTTTTTTCTTTATTTTATGAGACGAATGAATTTGAAAATAGGAGTAGAGAAAGACCGAGGAAAACTAAATATGATCAAATGTTTCAAATGCGTAAATGTGGTCAGGTCAGGAGTCGTAATAATCGGCGAGTATGTATAAGGAGATGCATGAATATAGAAGAAGCGAAGATCGTTGGCAAGACAGATTGGTGTGGCGTTGTATTCTCTCTGCCTACCCCTGAGGTGAAGCAGCGTGATGAATAGTTAGGTAGTTAGATATTTTGTTTATTCATAGCGGCATTTTTCCCCGGCCCACAATCAGTGAATTCCGGAACCTGTGATTCGTCAAGCCAGTGAACGGGTCAGCGCTAGTGAACCAGACTCACTCAAAATTGGGATCTGTTCACTCGATCGGGTGGATCTGAAACCCTTTGTTGACAACTTCTTGTACCGCACATTTGTATGCAGAATGCCTGTATTCTCTGAAATTTCCGGCAGTAATTTCTTATCGACATAAAAAAAATATAATCGCTAGTTTCTTATGACTTTGAATCTTAAAAACTAACCGATCTGCAAGAACGTAAAAAAATCTGTAAAGGTATTTTTTAATATAGCAAAAATAATGGAACATGTTTTTTCAATTCATTAAGTTGTAATGTACCCTGCCTATAAGCCTAACGGATATGGTAAGAAAACGTGATACTCTACTTAAAAACATTTGTTTATGCACATGGCCTTGCTTTTTAACATAAAGTCCGCATATTTGCGTCTTTGAGGGATTAACTTTTTAATTTGAACTGGGGAAAATAGAAAATAAACAAAGAAATAAAAAAGTTACGCTATTGTAAGTTTGTTCGCCTCAGCAAAAAGGGGTTAGACCTCGGAAAGTTGGTGCGCCCTCAGCATTATTCCAAGTTGTGTTTATCTGCCGTATAAAGTGGTTGGTTCAGATAAAATGCCCGATGTCGTACAATGTCGCCATCTCGGCTAGAACGCTGGCCAAATGCCAAATTCGAGGTCCTTTTTGCCAATTTTCGCTACCAAAGTACGCGCGCAAACGTTTGCACATTTGCTGATAGGTCCATACCTATGTGTCATGTTAATATGAATTTATACGCGGTGACTGATTTGAAATTTATTAAAAAGGTCAATTTGAATATAACGTTTTCTTGGTTCAAAAAATTTATCTCGGTAGCTAGTAATAACTTTCACAACATTTTGAGTATGTCTTAATGCTTGTTCACAAATCTGCGTTTCTTCACTTACTATTTATTTGTAAATGTTACACGTGTGCAAAAGTGATCACTTAACCAACCTTTGACGGGTCATAAGCCCTGTAAATACCCAGACTTCCATATTCTTCTTCATCTTCGTTGGGATGTCAAAAAATGGAAATGAACAGTGATTGATTTTCCGACTAATTTTTTAAAATTATTTATGAGTTTTAGTTTATTTTTCACGTTGTATATTTGTATTTCAAAACGTAATTTTCTTCCACTTTTTTCAGAATTTTAATATTGTGATTGCGAATCGCATTCAGTTAGCAGTGTGCCGTATTTATAAATAGTATATAAGAAGAGTATTTTGAATTCTTTCATCCGTCTGTTTTTTTTCTTTCTAAATCCTGGATTACCGGAAGTTTTCCGATAGGTTCCGGGGAGCGCTGAATATTTATGAAGGGCTGAAGATGACAAAAGTTTTTTTGTCGGAGTTTTGAATTTTTAATATAAACCTGTCCCCCCTCTATATCAACCCCCAAACCATCTTCGTGGATCTGTTTAATCCCCGAGGACTTAGAGGACTGTAAATATAATTAATTTAACTTTAAGGTCAAAGGTAAAGTGTATCAAATTTTAATTTCTCATTATTTTTTTAAGTGGTATATTTTTAATTAGTTTGTGAGATGATCTACAATTCGATACGCCTAACGAATAACGTCGTATTTGTGAAATTAGTACTTTACAGTAGAGTGAAATTAAAAATAGTTCAGTTTTTAAGTTGTATTACACAAAGTGAATTATGAATAATAAGTAGAGTGTTTTATTACCATACCACAAAGTTTATTTATTAAAAAAAAAGAGAAATATTTGTTTTTATTTTTATTATTTACACAAATATTTCAATTTCATACTATTTCTGTGTGCCTAAGCGGATCATTATTAGAAATAGGTATTAAATTGAGGTAGAGGGGGTTCGAACCGAGAAGCTCTGACTCAAGAGTCCGCGACACTAACCACGGGACCACAACCCGACACGTTAATAGTGCTTTTAAGATATGTATAACAAAAAAATGACATATCGAACAATACTTACCCACAAACCTTTGCTGTACTGAAAACTTTTTATTATTCAGAATTAAAAGGCATATTAACCTATAATAAAATAACAACTATGTAGTTATATAAAATGCAGTTCCACCAAGAAATGTCAGTACAAAACTTAAAGCATATTAACCTATTAAATTAAATAAAGACATGACCTAAATCGCATTTCAAAGAAAATTGATAGTTGAAATTTAATCAATTAGTGTGCCAATTTCCTTACGTTTTTTCCTACAAAGAATCCTTTATTCGACGATGACGGAAAGAAGAAACAGCAAAAGTTGTTGTATCATTAAGTACTAAGTATTAATTGAATTGCTTTTTCTGTTGTTACAGGTAAGTTTTCCGGTATTACATTACATGGCGACCATAAATACTAGACTTATTTGCTATAGAAGGTAAGTAATATGAATATGTATTTATCGATATTATTTGTTATGTCGGACACTGGATTATTCACCCTATGTCTCTGTGGACTCTGATGAGATGTCAAGTGCATAAAGTGATTACTTTATAAACATATTTATAAAGTGATCGCTTAAGCCAGACAAATGCCAGGCCGTGAGCCCTAAATGCTCAGACTTACATCTTTTTTCACAAAAAGGGAAGAATGATACATACATCAAATCAAGTTGAGACAACTTTAATATAACACTCTCCTTATTATTCATCGTTTACATTGTGTAATACCACTTAAACTATAAAGTAGTATTACACTAAGTGAATGATGAATGATAAAGAGAGTATTATATTACCATACCACAAGTTAACAATGCTTTTAATATACAAAATACACCTTAAGTAATAATTTATGTACATACTTACATACTCACAAGTGATTCACGTTCTATATTAAAACTCTTAACAATTTTCTCGCGTTAACACTTTTCTGCAGTATCCTTCGACTCTTCCCCGCCCACACCTCTAAGTTCTCCCAAAACTTGTACAATCTTTGTCGGGAACAGATTCCCCCAGGAACCATTTACCGATCTCAAACTCTGCGAGGTTTCCCCCAGCGGGTGTTTTGCCGTAAATATTTGTTTGTTTTTGCGACTTTTAAAATTTACCGTACCGTCTAGTGTTAAAATAATATTTTTACGAATTCCGGCGAATTCGGTTGGAAATATAATAAAAGCGAAGGGAGATCGAGGAAAACATTGCACGATCAAGTATTCCAAATGCTGGATAGTTGACACGCCAGGAGTCGGAATCATCAGGAGGTATTAATGAGGACATGCATGGATGTCCTCGTTAATACCCGACTCACTAACTGACCATCACGCCGCTTCACCGCAGGGAACATAGAACGCCACACCAATCTGTCTTTGCAAACAATCTTCGTCTCTTCCACATTCATATATCTCCTCATTATTCCGACTCCCTATCTGACCAGTTTCAAGTATTTGAAATACTCGATCTTGCCAAGTTTTCCTCGGCCTATTTTCTTCCAATCCTTGTCCGCACCCAACGGTGCAAAGGGCACTGCATCGTATCGACGCAGTGTTATCTTGATCATTAGTTTTATGAAGGCAAGTTGTTCAGTCCTACGCTTCTTTTTACCAGTTCAGAATGATGTTAAATAAACATGTTGATAAATGTAAACATATGTTTATAATTATTATTTTTTGTATTGAAAATTTTATCCACTTAATTCCGTTCATGCTACAGCAACAACATTTTCGTATTGTGTTTATCAATCCATATCATCCATATGATGCTGTGATTCATAAGCTGGTCGATCTCAGTACATATACTCAGTGAACAATAAGGCAGTGTTAATAATTAGTTGAAGACACTCACCCGGACACTAAAATACCAGATACCCGTCTTATGCTCGGAATTTGAGGCATAAAGAACTTTGCCCACTCATCTTTTAGGTCGTCCAATGCCAAGTTTTCTTTGAAGCGCTATTATACAATGTATTCTTCCCTATAATAGCGTCTCGTCCGTGTATCTTAGATTTTTCGCTATTGCGTTGAAAAGTTTGCGTTCGCGTCTTTATGATTTCGATCTCCTTACGCACGCACGATCCGCCATCCGCCATCCGCCACAATAGCGCCCCGATGGAGGATATTCCATGCACAATGGCGGGCGTGTTAGCCTCCCGGGGTGTTTGTAATCGGACAGTAACGAGATTGCCCCCAGACAACGGCTCCCAGATTTTCATTACATTACAATGTATGCGTGGTGTGCCTAGAGAAAAGATTTATGAATCGTTAATGGCTCGATACACGATCTTATACAAAAAAAAATCAGGTAATTTGAACTATATTTTATTAAAATCCGATCTATTAACAACCCTAGTCAAAATTGTATTCTATAACATTTTTGGGTATGTCCAAATCCTCTGTCAATCTTTAAGTCCTATTTTCAGGTGTTTCCCAGTATGTAAAGTAATCCGGTTAAAATTTTGAATACATTTAAATAAAAGCTTTCTCGAACCGACCATAGATGGTTCCAGTGAACTCATGAAGCGTCATAAAATTAATGATAAATGTAGTAGTTCTAAAAATTTGAGTAGTGTGGTTGTCAATCATGGGTAGAATGGAGAATGGTGAATGTTGCACTTAACCAGCCCATGACAGGTCGCAAGCCCTGGAAATACCCAAACTTCCATATTCTTCTTTATCTATGTCGAGATGTCAAAATATAATAATAAAATGCAAAACCTCGGCAATGATTTCGCGGACCATATCGATATCTGGAATATGTCACTTCCTAACAGAAAGCAATAATGATTTTAGTATTTCAGGCTAATGCATAATTCCTTGTTTTATATGTTCATACTTGTTTAGATGAGTACTTTTCGAACCAATGATATATTTTAAGAAAAGAAAACATTATTTTATCCTAAAGTACACAAGTTTATGACATGCAATTAAATACGACATGGCCGAATGATGCGATCTATTTCAAATTATCAACGTACCAACTAATCTAGTCATTTCGTTTAAATGATTAGAAAATGACCATTTTCGGTCACTCCGATCACTGAAAACGTTGATAAAACAATGCAACAATCAGAGGTGCTTTTATTTATTAACAATTGTGTGTCCGTTTACTATGGTGTCGAGAAACCAAAACCATTTTATCCATCAGATGAAATGTCTCGTTAGTGCTGACAAGATAATGCTGAAGGAATCAAAATAAAGCCCTCGTGAATGTGTCATAACGAAAGCAATACAGAAAAGCCGCATGTTTTTCCCGTAGTCTACTTGTCCGAGAAAATTAGTCGAGGGATTCTCCTCATCTCGACTCAGTGAGGGGATGGCTAGCTTGAAAATACCCATTTAAAATGTGTTTTATTTTAAAAGATACTTTAATATGACAAATGTTTTATTATCATTTACGCATTCAGCATATAACATGCACAATCAAATAAAAAAGAGAATCAAACCAGCTTTATTACTATTTCTTAAAATAATTAAAAATGGATAGATTTTCCACAAAGTGACTGCCGAATCAATTAATGAAATCAGTTTTATATCATCAAATGATTTGGCAGTACTCTGTGATATCCATTTTTGATCAAAGTTTTACTTGGTTTATACCACTACTTAAAATCACTATATTCCATTTGCATTCCTACCACTATAAATAGTGGTATATACCAAGTAAAACATTAATTTAAAAATGATATTTTATGTAATAGAACTAATAATACTGTTGTCTTTACTTATTGAATATTTTATCATTTTAAGTATTTCAAAAATACAAAAGACATCCGAAATAATAATATTCAATTGGTACATTTTTTAAAAAGTTTTTTTTTTACTTTGTTATAAATAAACATACATTTCTTTGATATAAAGAGATTTTAGATAGGTTAAATGTCGATGGAAGTAAGTCAAATTTAGCTAAAAGTAAGGCATAAGTTAGATCTGTTCACTCGTGTCGTTCCAGTCCGTGTCCGACATCAAACATGATTAGCAAGAATGGCTCCTTAACATGATTAGTGATTAACAATTACACGAACAGTACGCCAAATGTGATTGTTCGTGCCGCGCGCACGTGGCAGCGCGCACGCGCCCCTGGCCCGGAGCCGCGGGCACCGCGAGCGCCGCCAGCCCCGCCGAGCTCCGCCGACTGCAGCCGAGCGGAGCCGAGCTCAGCCGAGGGGAGCCGAGCTCTGTTGATAGGGTTGTGTAATGATTTCCCACCGGAAAACTCCCAGTGAATAGCAATTTCATCCAAACGATTTGGGTAAGACAACACGCTGAACGGTGAACACGTCAAAGACGTTTCATCTCCAATTTATAGAATCAACATCAATTTATAGTCTCCTTTTAATTCAACTCTCATTTCACGACAGGGTCTTACGCATGCATGAAATTAAATATTACTCTTTTACATGAAATATTATGTTTTAACGATACAGACATAAGATATCAAAAATCTCATTTTATTTTAACTTAATTTTATTTGTAGTTTGTTGATAGTTTAATAAAATAGTTACAGCAAGTTACACACATATACATATAACAAGAACTTGTACTGTTCCTTTTAAAATATTTCACATTTGTAAAAATACCAGAAGAAAAGGGTAAAAAATCGAAGCATATTCACCGTTAACCACTTTTGATGAACAATAAATATAGGAATTTTGTTTAGAGTTCGACCAACTCTTGGGAAGCGCTAAGGTGTGAGTTATCCTAGTGATTCGAATGGGAACACAACTACAATTTACCAATCTAATAATCAATTGTAGTTTTTTTGTACATTTATCTTTCTTTATCTAATTTTAATTGGTTTTTTATTTATTTATTTAATCTTCATGTCCAGAAAATAAATAAGTACATTGGCAGGCTTATTGCTAAAAAGCGAAATTTCCAACCAACCAAAAAAAGACTAGTGATATTATCAAAAAGTTTGATACCATATATATAGCTGTTTGCAATCAGAGGGTAGATAGTACTTCAACATTTAAAGAAACGTAAATTACCAATTGGTGGTAATAAAGATTTTACTACCGCTTTAGAAAATATAAACATAATTTTAATCCACTGGTTCCCAACTAGTAACTAGTAATCTCGTGCCCCCTTGCCCAAATTTCTTGTCGCCTGTTGGGAAGGAAATTGGCAGAATGTCCCCTCATAGAGAGAATGGAGGAATAAAAATATATGACCCACTTCCCAGCTCCTTCCTTCCGTTTCCTAAGGCCTCTCTTACTCCCTAGAAGATCTCTCCAACGCCTACGCGTTAAAACATTTTTTTCTTAACTTTCTTCGATTTTTAATATAGTACGAAAGTAAGAAATAATACCTACTAATGACAACCCTATGCAGTATCACTATCCTTCTCTCGTGTGTCTCCCCTTCCCCCTCCCCTCGCCCCTTGCTCCCCACACATCTCCTACCTCTACTAACCTTACTGACACACATACTCCGCTACACTCTGTGCCAGAACTCATTTTCTGTTGTTTCTCCCATGACATGATTCGAATATTTCCGAAAAAAACTTAATTATTTTAAATCACTTAAATTACCTGACGAATAATTAAATTTATACTTATTTTGTTGTGTATTATACTATGAAAATTTAAAGTTCATTATTTAAGATACCTATGTTCATATCAATAATTGAAGGTGCTGTAATGTACACGATAATTTAAAATTGATAGATAAATAATATCGGTAGTACCTTTACTTTCTCAATATGCGTGTTGTCACGCACGTTTTTGTATGCATATAATAGTAAGTTTCTTTATATTCAAGGTTTATACCCTAATGAAGGATAATCTGTCTTAAGGTGTATTCTTTTTCTTGCACAAAATAACTTTATTATATTATACCGCTCATTTGGCGCAACAATGACGTAATTACGCTTTTTTTAAAACAAGTTTAATATGTCAAAATGTGCGGAAAAACTATTTACACCGGGAGAAACATCGACTGAATTGATTTTGTGGTGAAATGCTGCGAGATGGCGCGAGTGTCATTGTAGAATTTAGTAAAATGGCGCCATTTCTGTTGCTACAACGTCTTAATGCCATTGCATCTCGTGTAATATTTCTAAAAGTGGATTACACCATTGTTGCACCTAATGAGCGATATTATAAAATTCAGAAACAATGCTGCGGACGAATCACCCTCGATCTACTAAATATTGTAGTTAAAGTTTTCCTGTCAACCCTATACCCGCAATAAGGGCGCACTCGCGATACAGTGTTGGAAAACTTGATTTTCCCCCAATTCATTCTTACAGCACTATATCTGCGCTTCGTTGAAAGGGTTTCGTTAATCGTTCGATTTACAATGGCCGCGGGGGTAGACGGTCGCGCATTTCGGCACTTAGCGTCACTTTCGCTCTGGCGCCTGAGCGGGGCGAGGACCGGCGCCGCGCCGGCGGGGCCGAGCGGCCGGGCCGCGCGCCGCGGCGGCCCGCGCGGCGCGGCGCCCTTTCTGCGCGCGGCCGGCGCCGGCGCCGCCGCGCCCTCCGCGCGCAGTGCTCCGCCGCCTGCAGCCCGGGTAGGCCGCGCGAGAGCCGGTAGTTTTCCGCTAGAGGCCCAGGCGGAACGTCCCCGAGCGGAGAGCGCTCAGCCCACTTCCCGACCTCGAGCCGAGGCCCGTACTCGCGCGGCGCCCTGCACCGATACCGCCCGCTCCCGTGCTCCCGTGCTCTCCCGCTCTCCCGCTCTCGTGCTCTCGTGTTGATATGACATATTGCCGCGCCGATCGAATCGCGCGAACGCGACATTCGAAGCTCCGTACGACGACTCGTTTGTAAACAAATTTGTACGTTACTCGATTCCCTTCACGAGTGAGAGGCGATCGCAGGTACGGTACAGTATACGCGTCCGCCGTCCGTAGTGCCGAGGCACACCTCTTTCCTCGGAGTGTCATGTCATTTGAAGGACGCCTCGGCAGGACGGTGGGTGTGCCTGACAGGACACGTGCGGACCCGCCACCCTGCAGCCCGCAGCCCGCAGCCCGCAGCCCGCAGCCTTATCGCGGCTATCACTACGCGTATTATGCTCCTCGCATGACAGCTTACCGTTCGTTTTCATTAGGGTTTGGCTCCTGCAGCGTGTGACTCGACATTTAAATACAATAAATGTACTGCTATATTGTGATAACTTCTACATTTTCTACCTACTGTAATTTCCATCAACTAGTACGTTTCACTAATCTGTAATTAATTTTGTTATTTTTAACAGAATTGTAACAGCGCGATCCCACGTCGAGATAATTCATTTAGCTACTTTTTAACCATATGTATGAAGAACGTATTTTGTAATTGTAATTCGTAGCTATCGTCTGTTTTCTCTATTGCCATATCCATGTAACAACCCCTCTATGACATATGACGAGGCAATTGACTTTGTATATCAACTCACTTCGGGGAGAATTAAAGAGAATAAACTGTGCTTTATTTATTAAATTATTATTTTACGAATAGACCAATCTTCCACATTAATGTTATCTGACCCTTATCCGCTCCCAATAGTGCATACGGCACTGCATCTCATTGATGGAGTGTTATCTATATCGTTAATCACGCGAAGGCAAGGTGATCGGTGATGCACTTCTGGTACCAGAACAGGGTGATAATTGAGGGTAAATAATATAATGATAAATCACCCATATTTTTTCTGACTCTCCTGGGAATCGAACCTGGACCTGTAGCCAAACCTATAACCACAAAACTATGATGGCGGACTAAATGTACAGTTATTATATTTATTTTAAATCGCATTGAGATTAAAATCGTCGTTAGACAATTTTTAAACGATTATTCTTTAAGAAACATTATGAATGATTCTTACATTATAAAATCATTAACATTTTATTAATTCAAGTGTGTAGTATTGAACATTTATCAGTTTAATACTGCAGGAAAATTATTAACGAAGTTAGAAGAATTTGATTTTTCGTGACCAAAATATTAACACAGTATTTTTTTATTATCATTTAATTTTACTTGTGGTGTCGGCCTTTTATTCTTTATCAATTCCTTTTTTTTTTGCAGAGTTAGTCAAATCATAAGTAATTTTTTTTTAGAAATTTCCTCAAAACGCGAAAGATCTGTCACTTTTATTACGTAAATCCTATCTTTGTCGAAATTTCTTATCGAGTTCGTTGTATATTAATCTAATATTGTTTGTTTATAGTAAATTGATCGGAAAATAAATCATTTTAATTTTACAATTAAATATATATTTTTACCTTTGTACATTAAATAAACATACTAAATACACTTCCATCTTGTTATTTCGACCAAATTACTAAGCGATTTCATCTCTTAATAATTTGGTCAAAACTACGGGAATCTCCAGAAACGATGTCTCACAAATTCTTTTTTCTTTGACAAATTTGAAGCAGGCGATCAATGCATAGCGTTAAAGGGGTCCATAACTTTTATTAAAACATGATTAATTATTGTACTTTTTATCTCTTAATTTTTAAACCGTGTTTCTTTGCTGAAAGAAAAATATATCTTTAATGTGAACTGCAAAAACGCTTACATATATTATTTATTCAAACCCTAAAACCTTTCAAAGTTACGTACATATTATATGGTGAACCTTTGTCTAACTCACCACTTCGTTTCCGACCAAATTTTAAGGATTCAATCTGATTTATTCAAAATCACTCGCAAACGGCTGAAGCATTACAAACAACTCATTTATTATTCGAGACATGTAATTTCATATATTTAGATACAATATAATAAATATTTAGAAAACTACCATACTGTATTTTAACTTGATACATTGTATTTCAATATGTTATATGACAATAAAGTTTCATAAAATAAACATATCGTACAGGAGAAAGTGACCAACTAACAAAACGTCAAATGTTCAGGAGGGCCATTTAACCGTTTTTACACTTTCGTCATCAATACAGTCAGTCATTTTGAACAAGTCGATATATTATACTTCCAAGTTTAAAATCGCTTTGGGGTTTTTTCCCAGTCAACATTAAGCTAGTAAGATGTCAAATAGTCAATAATCACGTTTTTGTAAAAAAAATGCACCCGGTGACTCTCCTGTATTAGGACGATATTTAAAAAAAGGAAATCAGTTTTTCATCTACTAAAAAATTCCTTATTGGTAATAATAATAATAATTTTCATTTCTTCATATTCAGTTTCAAATACACTTTTCTAACAAATCTACGGTTTTACCGCTGCGTATTTTTAATCATCATCATCATATTCTACTTCTTCTAACCCATATCCACACCTAATGGTGCATAGGGCATTTCATCGTACTGACGCAGCGTTATCTTGATCGTTACATACGTGAAGTCAAGGTGATCACTCCTGCGCCTCAGGGAACAGGTAATATTAAATAAATATTAGAGTATAAAATCACAAATATTTATTTTCACCCCCCCCCCTGAGAATCAAACACGGGACCTCCAACACGGTAGCTAAACAGGCTAACCATTACACCACGGAGACGGACATCGGTCGGTTTTAATCATCAGCTGAATGTATTTAAAATAAATTACATAATGGTATGTCAGGCATTTTGTAGCCTTTGATTAAAATAAATTTATATGTATTTTTGGAAAACAATGTGTTCATCAATTTGCATGGAATGTTTTATTATACATATAATACTATGAATAATGGCAAAAGGAGTATATTTATAAACTTTGACTATAGACTCTATAGAGTATAGTATAAAGAGATAATACTTGTGTTAGTGTTATTTGTAGCAGTTGTCATACTTGAGGTGTATTCTCAGATGGTTCCTTATTTGGTTTGTTTCAATATTCTCCTCGTTCAACTTTAGAATGTTTGTATTGATAACATTCGTATCTCGGTATGGTGGGTAGAGGATCCAGTATCCGCATCCCGCAGCTTCCTGCCTCCCTGGTAGCTCGCGGCGCCTGCTGGAGTACTCCTCGCCGCCGCTGGCACATTCAGCTGATGGCTATCTCGGGTACACTTACTTCCGGTACATTACCTTTTCCGGATGCCACAATACACCGTACATCCACGGTATGGATTATATTATAATACGACATCGATTATAATACGACGACAAACTACCATAATAATACTCCCCAGAAATGTGTATCTTCATGCTAAGTTGTAACTTTTATGGTTTTTTTGTTTGATTACCGTCGCGGCATAAAAATACGTTTTCATTTGATAAAATCACGAAATATGTTTTTCAAAAAAATAAACAATTTAACTATAATTTTTTCCAGCACTTATTGTAAACATAATATTGTTAAAACGTCAACTTATTCAGATTCTGAACAAAACGATGCAGTACATATTTTCTTCTCTTTGATTTTTTTTGTCAAGCTTAGAAAACCTTACTTTTTTAGAAAAGGATACCGTCATGTCCTTCAACTAGAGCTCCTTCACTTGCGTCATCCATATCTTTTTTAATGTGTTCTTCATCTTGTCCAATCAACAGTCCGAATCGCTAGAGTCATCATCTGGCCTACATATAAATAACAATCGAGATGACACACCGCCTTGATGTGAAGCGGTGCCCTATGCACTATTTGAGTAAGAATAGAGCTCCAAACAATGTGTCAGGCATATCTAATTATGAAAATTTTGAATGTATTACTATAGGAAGGTATTACTATAAATTTTGAATGTAATAAGGAAGGTATTATTAATATTTTACTCCAATTTTGCTACAAATTTTTCAAATTCTTCAAATGAATTTCATCAATTGATGCGGCAGTCACTTTAGTGTAATATATATCCATGTTTCATTTTAGTTTTATTTGGCAAATACCATTATTTCCTAAATGAAGTTGAAGTATTTTAAATCCATAATTAAAGTCTAATTATGTAAAGATGATTAAAAATCAGGAGAGACTGCGGAATAGAACGGACAGTAAGTTATTTTACTGCGGCTTAATTGGTACTCTTTAAAATGAATTAGATTTTTCTTGAACAACAACGAGTCGCTTTCGGAAAACTTACATACGTATGTTCGTGTTACAACGAGTTTAATTTCAATGCTGTGTATTAAAACGGAAAACTAATTTTAGTATTTGAATTATTCCGCGTTTACATATGTGTGAGCATTTAGTATACCAGACCAACGGTTTACTCATTTTATAAAAATAAGCTACCATAAACTAACAATAAGTCCATGTTATATCTTCATTTTATCTCCAGTTAAGACTAGAAGTACACAGTTTTTGTTTATCGTGTTATTCCTCCAAATATGCAATATAATCTCATAAAGATACCAAGAGAACTACCCGGAGCTTTGTTAAAAACCTCCCCCACCCCTAGAATGTTTCTAAAGTCAAGAGTTCCAAAGTATAGAGAAGCGAGTATTGTTCAGAAATAAAGTACACAATTTGTTTCCTGGTTTTTGTGAATACGCAAATGAAACCCCAATAAGATTTATGTATAGTATCCACCGTAAAGAACTCAGAAAGAGGAAGGCATTAAACACAAGTTTTGTACGCAGTTTATAGAACAACCACTGTTTAATTATACCTTAAATTTATGGCTTTTCACTTTTTTTCGGCGACCGATGTCTCTAGGCACAAACGCGCTTTTTAGATTAAATTAATTTCTGCTATTTTTTTAACATGATAGAATTAGTTTGGTTAGATTATTTAGGCGTTATCGGAAACCGATCTGGGCCCAATTCACTAAAGCAGTTGATAAATGGAAGCCAACATTTAAGAGCTTATTGTTACAAATTTAAACCGGAATTATTTGCAAGCATGCCATTAAGATCTGAGATTATGTTAATATTGAATTTGATAAATGGTTTGTTCATCAAAATGCTTCCCTAAGTACGCGATTCCGTGTTTGCCTTTAACTTTTATTTTTATTTTAATACGCACTTTCGGAGGCTTTTGTCTTTTAAAAACATTTTCTTAGCTTAAGAAATATAACGAGCATTTTTCATCCGCGGTAATTTTCTATCTCCCGAGTTTATTTGAATACCTCCGCCATTCTGCTAATGTAAAGACATGGCGAGAAAATTAATATTTTTTATTAATATCTCTGGTAAACAAAATTCAAAAGTCTCTTTACTTTATTCTTTCCATAAAAATTGGAATAGTGAAAATGAACACCGCCCCTTGGTCGCCTAGTACAGAGGTTCCCAAACTTTTTGGGCCCGTTGCTTTTCTCGATTTTTTAACTCAATTATTTTTTCTAATTCGTTTTACATTTTTCTTAAAGCTCGGAATGTATGAAATCGTTTTCCCCCTCCCCAAACGATTGTTGAGTCTTGATCGCCCTCCAAGCGTCTTCAATTACCCATAGGTACCATTTGATCACGGAATATCTCGGACTTTATGGCGAACGAGTTGTACGATGTTTCCACTCTTTTGGATGGAATAGCGTATGCAATGCATATATTTTTACGTACACTTTAAATAGTTCTTAGTACCTACCTCTCACTCGCTTTCTTTTGTTTTTAAGTTGAACCTACTACTAAGGTCTCCGGAACGATAAAACAAGAATTGCAAAGTTTTGTGACAAATCAAAATTGACTTTATATAACAAATTCAAAGTGATAGTGCGAATTCTAAATAAACTTAATAATATCGGTTAATAATAATATTTACCTCCGAATGTACAGTTAGTCGTATAAAAAGGAAAGTGTAAATATATCGTGAAGCTAAGATGGCGGCGCAGCGGTGTTGAACAGCGCCGCGGTCAGATAGAGGGATCCTTCAGAGTGCAGTAGTAGTGTAGTGGGTAGGGGTCGGCGTGCAGTTAGTATCTCCTGGACTCCTGTCCAGCATGGCTTGGGGGTACTGGAGCGCGTCGTCCGTGCTGCCGGACCGGGGCCGCAGCCCGCGGCGCGCCGCCGCGCCCGCGCCGCCGCCGCCGCCCAGCCCGCCCGCGCAGGAGCTGCCCGAGTGCTCGCTGAGCGGGTCGCTGGAGCGCTCGCCGCCGCCCTCGCTGGCGCAGGCCATGTTCCCCGAGGCGCCCGGCCGGCCCGAATCGCCCGACGACTTCCCGCCGCCCATGCTGGTGTACCAGGGCTGCCCGCACCACGCGCGCTACTTGCCGCCGCGCTCGCACACCCCGCCCGAGGACGACATGGAGCCCACGTACGCCACAGGTAAAGCGTCGCACAGGGAAACCCTACCCCACCTTCCCTTCTTGTAGGTGCCATTTCCCTCGGGAAGAATATCGGATTCAACACACTACATATAATTTTTCTTAAGATTCTCCATGTATTTTTAAGTAGCCATGCCGTTAAAACTATTATGAAAAGGGTTCCTACGGATATTTACGGCCACAGTAAGTACAATACCTGTTGAAAAATACATTTCGATTAGTATTGTAGTATGTTGGTAACTTATTCCATACTTTCGCATATACCTACAGTGTCAGCTCGCTAATCCGAACGTAAATCAATTAGCGGATCGTTCTAGATTACTGATTGTTTTGAAAAAAAAGGAAATTTAAGTTTATGAAAATTCTCTTGCCAACTGTTGTTCAAGGACTAAATCATTCTTTCGTCTCAAAACCATCAATTCCTCAGTGTCCTGAGCGATATCTTCAGCTCAGTTGGTGGCTATATCGAAAGATTTCACGGCTTCAGAAGGTGGCTTTTTTTGAAACTGGTATCAGCTGTTCAACTCATCAGAGCCGCGAAATCGTTCGGATTACAGAGCATTCGGATTAACGAGCAGGCATTGTATGTGGTTTTCTAAAGTGATAATGCCGTTAAAACTAGTAGGCATTACAATACGTATAAAAATACATTTCGATTGTGTTTTATGGGTACATAAATACGTATTTAAGAAATCGCTGTATTTATAATACCTATGTAATGATAGATGTCAGCATTGGAAGATCGTGTATAGAAAATCGATGGCCTCTTAATAAAAATGTAATTTCTTTACACGTAAATTATCGGAAAGGATTTTGAGGTCGAGATTTCCTTTCTGTTGTTAATGGATCGGTTTCTCCCTCCACCACCTTCTTTATACCTTCACCAATCTCCCTTGATTCCATTACATTCATTTTATTTCCTTGGAAATTTGGCCGTACGAGTTAGGTGCAGGAATTCAAATATGACTCACGTTTACGTAAATATTTATCACATATAATACTATATATAATATATCGACAGTATATCGACATAGTGGTAAAAACACAAGTGTTTTATTTTTAATTTGATAAAATCTTTGTCTGAAATTCTTTATGAAGTATAAATTCTGTAAAATAATCAAATGAGTTTTCCAAGGCAAAATGACGAACACGAATGTTAAAATAAATAATATGCTAAATCAATTAGTACACGGCGCTCTCTGCTTCACAGATTTTCACTGCACCATCGCTCTTGCCAATGCCATAAGTTCTCTAAGTTCCACTAGTTCTACTAGTCCGTGTACTCCCAGCGGTTCTACAATTCCACACAAGCCCAAAGGAGCCGGAACTTTTCACATTAAGCGCTGGGACCTACTGGTCCTCAAGTCCTGAGTTACATATTTGCACTGATAATATACTGCATCCTAGTTTAGGTGAAATTCATTTCAGTCTGAAATCAGAAGCAGTTTATAATTTTCCTATAAAGATGTAAGATTTTTCATTGTCATTTGGAGACTATTTTTCACTTAATTACTGTCTAAGAGATCGCATTTCGACTGCATTCATTCGTTACATATATTCATGTTTAAATCACATTTGCCTCGTGATTAATTTTTGTTAATAATTTGAAATATAATTTTATTAAATATTTTCAATGCTACTTATTTTAATGTCCTTTGACCATATTATGTTATCTATCATACTATCTCTGGTATGAACAAACCTTCATATGTTGTAAATCTAGTATCAGGTTTGTGTAGCAATCGATGTTCACGCGTAGTGTTTCAGTGATACCTCGTTATGATTTGATACAATAATATTATAGCATTAAAAGACGTAGCTCTTTGCTTTTCAAAAAGTTCGATTAACTGTTAAAAAGACGATCATTCTTATTTGATACAAAATATTAATTGAAAAAACAACTATGACTATACTTATCCACTTTTTTCGTTCTATCTTGTTACTCTTTGAAAAAATGTGATGATTTTATTGTCTCCCATTTTTAAAATTATTTATTTACGTAATAGCAACGTAATCCTCCAAAAACTGCTTTGATTGCATTCCAGGGGGTTGTATGTAATACCTACTAATCTATGGTATTTTCCCATTGTCAAACTCCGATCTTAACGGATATCCTTTTTACCACTAATGGTGAGCGAGATCCGGTCATTCGGAGGATCCGCATCACTTGATCTATATCACTTGTGACCCATTAAACGTTTCAATTGTTTTTTTTTAAATATTTACTATCATAAATAGTATACATTTATTAAAAGAACAATTTTGAACATATTAAAAATATTTTTTGCGGAGACCCACCAAGCCACTTTATGTGTCTTGTCGGTGGAATTCTTTTTACATAATTTTTATTGTTTTTATCCATTTCAACCTAATAAACCACAAAAAAGAGAGATAAAATTAAGAATATAAACAATTTTACAATTTGTATATAATTAACTCTTGATCTTTTCCTTTATTTTGCCTTTGTTCCATATTTTATTTTGACCTCCATATTTTATTTAACCTCCGACGGCAACAAATTAAAAATGTTTGATACAATGATTTTTGCCACATGAGCAAGAAGTTAAAAGTCACTTTTTTATTCGTTATTTTTTTTACTCATCTCATTGGTCCACAACTTACCAGTGAATCGATAAATACGTGATTTAGTAAACCAGTGAAGAATCTTCTTTAGTGGTCGAGGGGTCGCGAAGGGTCTACTTTAGTGAACGAGATTCACTAAAAATTAGGATCCTGACACTCAATCAAAATAAATAAACGGGTCATTAATATCCGTTCGTTCACGAACGACCTACGTCTGTCGACCAAATGTGATTCCCATTTTATTAATACGCTATTTAAAAAAATATGCATTGACGAATATTTTGTTAAGCCTTATATTTTTTGTAATAATTAGTTTACGAATCTTTATTATACAATCATACACAACCTGGGCTATATTTACATTGTTTGATGTGTGAATTGATCACTTTTTCCAAGTAACTTTTATTTTTCGCTCCGCTTAATAAAGCCATTTAAAATAATAAATATTTTGGCCCGAAATTAATACATAAACCGTTATATCAGTAGATCAGCAGAAATATCGCATAGCCGCTAGCCGGGGTAATAATTGCAAGTTCCCGGTATTAGAATACGAGTTGTGAATAGGTGGCGAGTGCCTTTAGCCCGCCCGGGGCCGCGGCCGGTTGAAAATCGTGCCAAAACTTTTCCTTTATTGCACTACACCGACTTGTGTAATAATAGGTGTACCTGTATAATGTGCCAGAAAACTAACAAATGCGATTAACGTAGCTTTATAATACTTTTCGTGTGGAAATTATACGGCAAACTTTTACACGTTCACCCTTGTTTTTTTTTGGTTTTTAATTTTTATAAATCGATAAAATCCTGTTTGATCTTAACTAAGATATTTCGTTTGGGCCAATTTCTATTTCAGTAACATTTGTTTGCCACTGAATTTCAATATTAAATCAATTTAAATTTTAAGCTACTGTGTTCCTGGAGGAAGAAATAATACACGAGTTAATAAAAAATATGTATTTAATAAAACCCAACTCTATTCTACCAGTAAAACAAAAAGTAGGGTGATTGTTGCTTTCTTTTGCTATCGAAAAAATGCCGAATAAAAATGTTTATGTTAGAAGATTATTTTCTTAAATTTAAGACCACACTCGATTTGACGGCCAGTGGTGCTTGTATTCTGTATGAGTTTAATGGAGAGCGATCCTCGATTGAACCCATTTAAATTTAATGTTTTTTGTTTGATTTGTTTCTAGGGTTCATTTTTAATGAAATTTCGTTAATCTATTTTAGATCTTTTGGTTGTTTTGTTTTTTCAGTTTTCTTACAAAAATCAGTTTATCATCCATTTTGTATTAAAAAAAATATAAAGCGTTTATAAGCTCGGATGGGTTTATTAACATTTTGTAATCGCTCATATTAGTTCCCTTTTCTGGTGTTCCTCGCGGGGAATAAAAATATAATTATGGTGGTAAGGTAAGGTAAGTGTTGGGTGCGACCACTAACCTGAAGCTGGATTAAGTAAACAAAGGCGAATTTCTGAAAAAGGACAATAGGAAGTCTTCATGAAGAGATGTGATGGTTTTAATACATTAATTACTCCCCCGCTTGTCCCCGTTCCTTTGTTTCTAGACCTATTGATATTACCATTACGTTTCTATCATAATTATAAACCTTTTGTAGGTTTGTTATTGTGGTCCTTTCATTTTCCGAACGAAGCCCAAATTCTATTCTCATTTGCCATTTCCCGAGAAGACGGCTTCTTTGTGTTCGGAAAATATTGCGAGGGAACGAATATTCGCTCGAATTCATTTCGAAAATGAACGCTTTCGGTTGTGACGATTCGTTTTCGAAAACTGGGGATGGCGTAAAAAGTAAAGGCCATCCCCACTTTGCGATATTGACAATTCGAGAGGATCTCAGCGCCATACGATATGTTCGGCAAAGACGCTATAAATAGCCTTCAAATTAAAAATCTCGCGCAGCAACCTTTAACGGGGATTTATTACACCTTTCTATACGCCTCTAGCCGAAATTTTCTCCTTTTTCAATATCATTATTTTTGTAATCGGAGATCCTTTATCCACCGAAGCCGAAGAGAAGGTTCTCGGGTCCATGAGGGCCGCATAATTGTGGAAATTTCCAATCCCTTCAGAGCTCGCAGGACAATACGATCTCCCCTCGGGAATGTGCTGACCTTAAGCCTTCCTTCTATTATAATTAGAAAAGCTTATTTACAAACTTTACCAAAGGAAGCCCTTTCACCGTTTGTTCCCGAACTCAAATAGCTTTGGTTTCTAATGATTGCTCAGTATAGATTTCTATTAAAGTACATGATTATATTTTTACATTGATTTGTTTTTTTGATCCGAATTTCATTTTCTTAACTTTTATTGCGGATAGAAGTAGCAGTGCAAATTGTGAAAAAATTGTAAAAGCAAAAAAGGAGTAACTCTTTGCGATTCTTTCCTTTCTCTTTGGCACACATAGTCGTATTTTTTTAAAAACTAATACTTTATTTTCGTGTAATTGTAAAATGTATTTGATCATTCTTATTTTACAATGCAAACCTTATTTTCGTCAATATGAATGTTGATATTATGTTGTGTATCCAGAATAATTTGAAGTATGCATGATTGTGTGTGTACTCGCTGTAAACAGCCATACTTATGTTTATATTAATTTGCCAACGCGGGAACATCGGAATCTGGGATTAAATTATGTACAAACTAGGCTTCTCTTAGATCTCCAACATATTATTATATGTCTTATCACGTACTTATTATTACCATGCAAATTACCCAACATATTGTAGTAAAATTGTTTACTCGGTCTCCTGGTAATATTGTATTTTATAAACATATGTCGGAATTGTAATCTAATATGTTATACACACAATAATAAAACAACAACCCAATAGTTTTTTTCACAGATGGGTATTTTTTTATGGGTAAAACCGTAGCCTTCTCGATGTCTCACTTGCATGTCGCGTATAACAATGTTTCGTGTATTTTTACCTAATTATAATGAAAAACCTCAACTAGAAATAATAATATAGACTTATCATGTCACAAAACAAAAAAGTTTATTAGTTTGTTTCTAAAAGCTGTATAATCTAATGCTTGAGTTCGTAATATTATTATGTATCTCGGAAAAACAGATGAGATTTTGTCCCCGTTTCAGCAGTATTCCATCTCCGGAATACATTAACATTCATCCTGGTTTATCCTGTTCCCTCGAATTTATGCATACGATATCGAATTAGTTTTGCCTTACCTGCTTCTCGGATGTATGGTTCTTTTGGGTAGAGTATGTCTAATTATAATATAATGTGCGAATACGTACTCACGCTTGCCTCCGCTGAAACGTTGCAAGCTTTAGTAAACTGGGCTATAAACATACTGACCACCCTGATCCGCACCTATGTGCACTATAATGCATCCCCATGTGTGGTACACGGTTCTGTTTACTGCGACTGAAGTAAGCACAGAGCGAGTTAATCCGCAGTGCAGGTCCGGACAGAGAGATATAGACTCGCCCGGGGCCTTTGTGAGCGTCTACAAGAATGTCACATACGAGGAACCTTCATAGCATTTTGTCTTTGGATATCAAGTTAGTTATCTCCAAATATAATATATGTTTTTCTTAGCTGTCGTCACCTACTGAGAAATTTGATCTGATTTCTGCTGACAAAGGAGATATTGTTTTTAAATAAAGGGTTGATAATTTTTTACCCTTTCGCGTATATAAAGTCATTTAGATAATATTATAATACATCGTAAGTGTTTCACTATGTTGTCATCAAATTAACCCCGATGTACATCATAATTTATGCAGGCGTATCGTAGAGTTTTTATTCTTGCCTCACAAAACGTTAATATTTTAACCATGATGGTACAAATATTATCTTTAAAAAAACTACCTATATATAATTTGTGGTTTTCAATATATATTTAAGTTTCCGCCAAAGGGCTAAAGCTCGCCCCAACAATACTAAATTTTATATTATTTTATAATTTAATATATACTCGTAACGCAAAAAAATAAATATTCTGAAATTTGAACGAAAGAAAAGAGTTTTTTGTTTTTTGCTGATGTCTGGTAATAAATCATCAGAACTCCTTTCTCGTGTCCATTTTCTGCACATACGCCAGTGTAAAGCTTATTATCTTTCAATTCGGATCGGAGCCATGGAGTTTTGACGAATTGAAGAAAATTGACTTGCAACTTAGTGTGATCCTTCGTCGCACATTGCAATTCAAACATTAGGTAACTGAATTTCATCAAGCCTAATCCTAACCGATATTCAAAATTAATTACAAACAATTGTCTAGTAGATATAAACAACATTACATTATACTTTTTACATATTGCTATTTTAGTACTCTGTCCACGTTAATCGAGATATGCATATATTATGTTACATAGTACTGCGAGCATTATGGAACTATGTAACTAAATTTACCGAGTTGATGTAACAATTCTTTATAACAAATAGTTTTCCACAACTGAATGAACTACGATGAACAAACATCCTATGTAATATTTATAACTCCCGCCCTGATGTACCCTTCTCTCGCCTTTTCTACCTGAAGCGAGATTGTGAATTTAAATTTGCATATTTAGTCGAAGCCATTTGCATTTTCAGTGCACATATTTTCGCGAAATATTTCCGTAGTATTCGCTGCTCGATTTTTCGCTCCTTTTGACGATTATGTTTTCTCCTTTGTTGCAGGTAAGGAAATGATAACATTATACCTTCCCTTCCGCCCACACGTCTTCCAAGATTCGTGGTAAGGTATTATAAATATTTCAGCGCGGTCCCAGACAGCAAAAGGCTCACGAAAAGTCTCTCAAACTTTCAAACGTGCCTAACTAACTCACCATCACGCCGCATCTCCGCGGGGTTGAGCAGGGAAAATAAAACACCTCTCCGAAAAGTAATCCTCTGTCGGAAACGTTCTTCGTCTTTTCCACATTCACGCATCTCCCTACACATACCCGCCGATTAATCCGACTCCCGACCTGACCACAAGTATTTCAAATACTTAATCAAGCCAATTTTTCCTCGTTCTTTCTCTACGTATACTCCTATTTACAACTAAATTCGCATCATTCGTGTATTTTTTTACGTTCTTCCCTCGCTTATTCGTTTCACATGTACAAACCATTTCAACGTCCTATGTTTTCTTGAATTTTCTTTTATGAATCAACCTTTCTGAAAAATAATCTTATCCCTGAATCGGGTGAAATATACAAATTTGATGTCTTTATTTCTTTAACTAGTTTTATATGCAAACACTTCCTGCTTTCGTGCTCGGCATTGTACTATAGGTACATTGCTATGAATATCAGGACGGCTATTATGCTGATGTCCGAACAACCGACCCTTACACTGTAGCTAATTTGGCGTGATTGACACCTACCTTAATGTGTATTTGGAGCCGGCGTTTACCGCGATCACAATAAGCTTTATTTCGTCTTGATTTGTCGAGAATGTCACCATTCTGACTATCCCTGCTTATCTCTCTCGCCCACCCCTCCCATTCGACAGTCTCATTAAGCCCATTTTCCGACACACAAAGCGTAATCTCGCCAGTCCTCTTCCAAACCAAATTACCTTTTTCTGTTAAGGCCTCGCCTGGTAAAGTTTTAATTCATCGGTAACAACCGCTGTATGGTACATTTAACTTTCCATACGTACTCCTAACTAAAAACACTTTTAGAATACTGCTTCTTTATTTTAAAAACACTGTAAATTTATTGCAATTGTTTTAAAGAGAAAAGCAAACCTCGTTTATTTCTGATTCAATTCATGCTACCCTATTCATTAAAATAATGAAATGCCGATGTATACACTAAATTTTAGTGACTGAAATTGACATGAAATGACACTGACATGAATTGAAAAAAAAAAATTTTTTTCAAAATTTTACGTTTTACAAAATTATACGATACGCGCCTATCTCTTACTTAAGACAATCACTACATATTTCACATACTTACACCTATATAAAATATTAATCACATGCGTTATTAGACTGTTCTATGTACGACTTGGACTAAAGTGTAAAGAGGGAGAGTGGGATGTGATTAAAGTGAGTGGCGATAAGTCTCGCTTTAAAAAAAATAGCAACCCGTAAACTAAGATTGAAGAACAACGAGTGATTATTCCTTATCATTATGTAATTGTTAATGGTTTCAATATCAATAATAGTTTTACATTTTAATTTTACATGTTATTAGTCAATCTTCTCAGAATTCAAACCCCCGACGACTATCGAATTATTACCTCACCTAACTCGACTTCAGCAGTCAGAGATTTATGACGCTTCCTACCAATAGTGTTGGTAAACCTGTCCGAATGGCCCTAGTACTGTGGCCATTGTTATCGCCGGCCTAACGATGTTTGTACTCCGCTAATCAAAATCAGCTTTGTGGAATTTGTACATTAGTGGATAGCACGCGACACGCTCGTGAGGACTCTGCAGGAGACAGCTTCGCAGTGGTTTGCTCGTGTCACTAAATTCGCCGATTGTACCAACTGCGCTTGTTTGCTTTTCCCCATTCACCCAATCTACTTACCAACGAAAACAGTTAATTTTCCTGTACAGCTTTCCGTTCCGTGTCTGTACTAGTGTAAATCGCGGGATAAAGCTAATTTCGTTGCGGTAGGTTTCGTGAAATGAAAAATAATAACGAAAATGTGTAATGTTATATTCACGGCAAAAATAGATTGTCTCAACTTACAATTAAAATGGTAAAAACCAGCCACTTTTATTATAAAAATATTTTTATTATGCTGTTTAGGAAGTTTTACATATTTAATTATAAAAATCAATATGAAAATCATAGTTCAAATGCATTTAGCTTTATCATTTTAGATATTCGCAATTCTAGAATAAGGATCAGAAAGAACCGTAAATACTAGGGTGTGGAGTTAAATTTCTGCCTATATCAAGGTGTTTAGGAAGTTCTCCTTCTCTGTTGTGAGAGGATGGGAATAAAGTATGGCTGGCATCCCCTATATCCTATCCACATTCGCAATATAGTGATGTCACGCACTTTATCTTAGAGATGCACAGGCAGTGAGCAGCGACCAGATTTCAGGCGACATAACATCGAGATGGAGATAAGTTCCAGTATTGAGTGGAATTTCGGCTTGAATATTGGCGTAATGTGCTCCTCGATATTGTTTAGACTCTTCCCAATGTAACACTCTCCTTATCATTCATCACGTGCTTTATGTAATACCATTTTAAAAACACCACTTCAAAGACTTCCGATTTTGGAATATCATTTCATCATCAAGTCAAATATAGACTAAAGAAAAATTGTTACTTTCTCCTATTTATATAAAACTTTTGTTATTTTTGTTATTATTATTCTTTGCAATTACACAAAGTGAACGATTAATGATAAGGAGAGTGTTATATTATCATACTACAATGTTAACAATGCTTTTAACATACAAAATATCTTCTCAATGTTTCTCCCAGATCAATCTGTTTACTTTTTAATGAAGAGATTATGTCGACTATCGTAGAGCAAGTATGTTTTATGAAACCATTTTGACGGCTTCCTTCGCCAAACTATCTGCTCGTTGACTTGTATTCCCGTGTGCCCGGGATCTATGTGAGAGTGAAAATTCCTTTTTAACGATAGCTAAGTATCTCTGTACAAAACAGTGATGTCGGGTCCGCTCTCCACTGCACCACGAGTGCCTATTGATAGTCTTCGTAGCTTATTAGCTTCTTGGGATTCCCCGAGACTCTTCTCTCCTCTTACCGCCCCTCGTAGACACTCTACTCCGCGGGATGCTGCACCGGTTGTATCATAACCGGCGCTCTATTTTAGAACTGCCTCCGATATTTGCTTCTTCTCAATTTCAAATTGCCGCTATAAATTTTCCCAGTTCCCCGCTTCCCTTTTCAGCTAGGAGAGTTTTCACTAAAATAATGTTAACATGGTAAAGTAAATATCATCCGCTGCCGGGAAATTCCAATTTCCGGCTTTCCATCAAGCTGTGTGCAATCTGTTATGCAGAAACATCGCTAAACGCCCCCCCCCCTCCGTATAGGTTTGTTATAAAAAGTGGTTAACGAGTAATTTTTTTACATTAAATAAACGTTGTAGATTTATATTATCCACTGACACTTCGTGATGGAATTGCATTTTAATATATTATTAGATTAAAACCAATATTTTTAGCTTTTCCACTTTATTTTTATTTGACCAGCGACCGGGTTTCGTCGTTACCGACATCATCAGACTGGGACCCAGTCTGATGATGTCGGTAACGACGAAACCCGGTCGCTGGTCAAATAAAAATAAAGTGGAAAAGCTAAAAATATTGGTTTTAATCTAATAATATATTTAAACGTTGGTCTATTATTATTATAGTTTTTATAAAGGCTTTAATTTTTAGCTTAGGTGTCGCGTGTATTTCTGTTTGAATTTCTAACGTAAATTTGTACTTGAATTTTTAACGGATTTTTTTTTTACTTCAAACCTTTTTTGCATGGAACTTTCGCTACTAGGTCAAATACTAGTAAAATTTGTGATATGTGCAACTGATAACTGATATAAATCAACTCATTATAGTTAAGAAAGGTTTACTTATTTTTTTCAATATAATAAAGTGTGTTGTAGTCTATCAAACATATTTTTTAAATAATTAATTTATTACTCTTTTGTATTTCTAGGCTTACTTGAATTTTATATTATGATTTATTTGGCCGTTAATCCTATTTTGGCTTCCCATTGTGACGAGCATTCTGGCTAATTATCGGTAATTACTCTCTCTCGGTGTTCAGCCTTTCTTTGTTGCTTTGTTCCCGACGATCAAGGGTAATTTTATTCCTTCCTTGAATATTCATCTATTCATACAGCAGTATGACCTGTCCCCTTCTTCTATTCGATATTTATTATTATTTTAAACAATACCTTTTCTTCGTGTTATTCGAAACTTTCGACATAAATTGTTTTTATTGAAACGCTAACCCAATTGTGCTAATTTATATGTAATAACGCTAATTTATTTCTGTAATAATTATTTTTACCTAATGAGATAAAATTTTATTCGTATCATTTTATTTTATTTACAGCATTTTGAGTGTGTCCAAATATGTACTTGTTCACATATCTGGGTTTTCTCCACTAAGGAGTTATTTTTTCACTTTGATATTTTCAGGTGTTTCCCAGTATGTTATATAATCCGGCGTTCGGATCTTGCATACAAACAAACGGGTCTCTGCTAAATAAAAGCTTTACTCAATCCAACATACGTGGCTGTTGTGACTCATGTGTACATGAGATTGACCAATATATCTAGGAGTTCCGAAAATTTGAGTGGTGTGGTTGTCAGTCATGTGGGTAGAATAGTGAATGTTACACGCGTGTAAAGTGATCACTTACCCAGCCTATGACGGATCATAAGCCCAGTGAATACACAGACTTCTTCATTTACATTGCGATGGCAAAATTTTATTCGCCCTTTCTTTTTCAAATTATTTTGTTTTTACGACATCACGTGGTTTAGCAATATCCCAATATAAAGTAGACATATCGTATATCATATCCTGGAAAGGCGTGACATTTCTCAATTTTGCACTCGAAACGGCTAACTGTTGGAAGAGTGCCATCGACTGCTGCCTACACTCTGCACTCCACACTCCACACAATGCTCGTGGCACACATTCGGTGACGCAGTACGCTGGATGGAATTTCCACTGCACTGTTTCACCCCCACCCCCCACCTCTCCCACCCTGCGCTAAATGTCGAAAACCTTTTTTTTTCTCTTTGAGAAACTTACAATGAATTTCAAATTCACAACATTTTGAGTGTGTCCAAATACTTATTTAAAAAAAAAGTATTTGGACACACTCAAAATGTTGTAAATAAATTATCTCGTCAAAATATAAGCTAAAATAATAAAATGATAAGGATATTTTCTGGCGTTTCTCATGGATATGATTATAATCCAGGATTTGGACCTCACATACAAAAAAAGAGTGCCTGCTCAAGAATAAAGCTTCTTCATCTCACCAATAGATGTCTGTAGTGAAAATTCTAGTGATTTAAGTACAATTTTTCTAAATTGGATCATATATGAACTTCCGAGAATTTAAGTAGTGTGGTTGTCAATCATAGGTAGAATTGTTGAATGTTACATGTGTGTAAAGCGATCACTTAAACCGGTAAAAGTATGACGGTCGTAAGCCCCGTAAATGCCCAGACTTCCATATTCTTCTTCATCTATATTGAGATGTCAAAAAATGATTTCATATTCAACCCTGGTCTTATTTTTGCGGGTTCGAACACTTTGATATTCATACGAAGCCGCTTTCGCCCTCTTAACGCCGCTGCGGTAAGCTCGGTGTTCGGTCAACATACCATAATAAAGTAATCCCCCCCCCCCCGCGTACGTGGAGGTAGTTGATAAAGTTTAAAATGAGATTTAATTAAAGCGGAAAGCACCTTTTGCGAGTTGCTCAGCCGATGTTGCTGGCTGCTAATATACTTGATGTAGAAATATTCCGGTCTACCGGGATATGTGCTTAGTGCTATATAACACGTACATATCTAGTATGAATACACACATTTCTACTTCCACTTTAAGTAATGTTAGCGGTTTTGAGCCTTATTTATAAATTGTTTTCCAAATCATTGACATTTTAATAACTGAATTTTTATATGTGCCTTTTGATGCCTCATACAAAACGATAAATATCTGTAGGACTATCGCGTATATTCGACCCCAGATTTAGTTATTTATAGAAAAAATCCTGTCTTTCAAAAAAAATTATTGATTATCCTTATTCTTCTAACTCTTATCCACACACCGAATGGTGCATAAGACACTGTATTACATTGAAGCGGTATTATATTGATTTATAATTACACGAAGAAAATTAAGATGTGAATCTAAGAAAGGACAGAAAAACAAATTTATAAGGTGAATGTTGTTGTGGTAATAGAATAAGTGGAAAACCGAGGAAAATTTGGCAAGTTTTTCAAATATTTGAATGTCGTCAGGTCAGGAAATATAATAATCGGCGTGTATAGGCGAAAATTGTGTGCAAAGACAGATTGGTGTGGCGTTCTGTTCTCTTTGCCTACCCCTGCGTGAGAGCGGCATGATGGTTAGTTGGTAATTCCTGCGCTACAGGTACCAGTCAAGGGTGTTATTTAAAAATATATAATAGTAAAAATTATTTGCATTTTGACCCCCTTGGACTCTATTCCTGGACTTCCAGAACGGTAGTTAAACACGCCCACCGATACACTGTCGAGGTGAACAATTAAATCATAATTTTTATCAAACATTTCCTCTATAAATTTATTGAAACAATATCACTTCTTGTAAAAGTTTCCTTCAATTTAATATAGCACCCTTTCGATCGTGCAAAAGCTTAGCTCGCGGGGAGGCAACTTTATTATTATTTGCGTGACACGCGAGATACAGGGAAGTATAATAAGAATATAAGGAAGTGACAGATGAGTGGAGACAGTATGTACCTGAGGCGGAGTGACGCGGTATGTGAGCCGCGTAATGTATGCCCAGGAGAGATGTCTTCTTGTTACGTAACGCCGAGAGAGTCGTGTCAAGGTCTGGGGTTAAGAGAGATAAATTGATATACTTCGAAAGAACACCGCAGTAAAAATGGCGGCCCACCGAAGCGTCATACTCCGTACAAAGGAACGAGCCGTCAAAGAGACAAAATGAAAAGGAGAAAAACAACTCGTATAATATAAGCATTCGCGATTTTTCAATAGGCGGTATAGTCGGTTCGGCAGTTGCGGTGCTCCGGCGTCCCGGGTGGGTTTTGGGGATGGTCCAAGGATTGGGAGGAGAGCCAAGTGGATCAAGGATGCGGCACGTTGTTACGTGATCGTAATAACATTATGTTATCCGCAGTACCTGCTTATTTTAGTATATTACGTATATAGCTCAGGAACGTTATTGAATTGTTCGGTTAAATTTGAGGTCTTTTGATTATATATACAAAATCTTAAGCACAAATAATATAATGATTATTAAAGCTATCGTGTTGGGGACCGGGGATCGATTCCTAGAAGCGCAAAAATAAATAAAAGATATTTTGCTTTCATATTTATTGAATACATATTGCCATCGACTAGTTGGCATCTGGAGTTGCAAGATTTATTGACTTGCTTTGGTATAATTAACGATGAACTTAACTTTGCCACGATTCGATGCATACCTTATGCAACATTGGGGGTAAGAAGAAGAGTTTCATCACATCGTTCTGTTCAAATTTAATAAGATTTTTTCTCTTATTATCGTATCCATACGATTTCTTTGCGGAGCGATGCTACGATTAATAGTTAATATTACAGTTCACGCATATTATTAAAATCGTCTTTTCTCACGATAATTGATAAATTTATTAAAAATAATGAAAAAACCATCTAAAAACCAACAAACCATCACGCCGTTTAGCCGCAGAGGTATGCAGAGAGAATAGAACGATACACCAATCTGTCTCTGCCAACAATCTTCGCCTCTTCCACATTCATGCATCTCCTCATACATAACCGCCAATTATTCTGCCTCCAGACGTAAGTATTTGAAATACTTGATCATGCAAGTTTTTCCGGTCTTCCTCTGCTTCCTTTCACAGTCGCATTTCATTCGAAGTTTGTTAATAAATCATTATAACAAACTTTTTTAATAAAAAGAGGATTCGTTTTATTTTTATGCGATTTAGGTAGAGTAGACACTGCTTTATGTACCTATATGGAACGCACCCTACTGCTTACATGGTTTTCTACAGTTCTAGGGGTCCAAATATAAATCGTATCGTATCTCTCCGGTCTCAGATCGAAGACAATTTTATGAAGATTTTCTCTCGGCAATACGATTCGGAAGAAGTATTCGGGTTACGTGAACACCTCCGGACCGATACACGACTCTGTATCCCGGCTCGGTTATCCTTTCTCCTCCCCCCCCGCCTCCTCACCCCGCACCCCGTTCCTCCCCTATCCCTTAAATAATACAAGTTTCCAGAAATTTACGGCTCTCGCTCTACGTGCGATTCCTCCCATTGTTGGCAATTACATCGTAGCATTATTTTTTCATCCATCCAAAAGGCTACTGGTTGAATAACACAAGACAAGACGGTTGAATAACCAATTCAGTTTGTCGATACGACGCTTTCATTTTCAAATCGACCTTTCTTTTGCGTTGAATGTTTGACTAACCGCCTTATTTTTATTTTATTGAATTTAAATAATGGCTAATATTAATAACAATAATAAATTTGGATAATTTATTTAGCGGCATTTTCGTAAAACATTACTGGCAAGGGCGCTTCACTGTGAATGAATTGGGGAAAAAAAGATAATGGAAATGATTAAGCAAACAAATGTGTTTTTATTTTATTGAATGTTTTCGCAGATACTTTGTGGCACATTTTATCAACATTATAAAATAAAATAACTTTGTTTTTAACCATTGTTTATTTGGTACATTTTTTTCTCCAACCGGTTTCGACAAGAACCTTATCATCATCAGGGTTGAACATGTGCACGTTTAATCCTGATGATGACAAGGTTCTTGTCGAAATCAGTTGCAGAAAAAATGTACAATAAGAAAGAGCTTAAAAACAAAGTTATTTTACATTTCAAAATGTGTTTTTAATTTTTTTTCTCTAAAAATCCTCCCACTCTTACTATTTCTAACTACTGGTAAAAGAGCGTTCCACTGTCCTTAATTAGTATCGCATTTGCTAGTATTCATCGATACGTTATACATGAATAATTAATTACAATATAGAATATCGCACGGAGAGAATGCGAGGGTTGTACTATCGAAGCCAGTGTACAGGGATATGCGCAACGATACATTTTCGACATGGAAAAGGTCACATTCCACTATTACTACAGCTACATTCTCATCATCATTCGTCTGTCCTGACATATCGCTCACTCCTTTCAACAAAGTCATATATCAAAAATTAACAATTTTCAGTTGTGCGTGTTTTCGGAATGCCCAGTACTATATCCCAACAAAAGTGGCATATTTTTAACTTAATATTTACCCGCTACAGGGCAGAAAGTGTTGTTTTTGCATTTTGAAGAAAATGTATTGTTTAATATTTTTTTTAAATATACTAAATATTTTCAAACGGAGAAAAAACCTTCAGGTTTTACCTAAAAAGATCTGTTGCACAGTAAAAAGCTCAATAAGTGGCTTGATATTAATTTTAATACATTGTATTATATTTCCAAACTTTAAAAACGTTCTCCTGAAAAATCAAGTTTTTTTATTTATGACGTTCTTGAAAGGAGTGAGCGATATATGATAGTAATAATTCTCACTAGATCGTTGTTTGCTTTAATTTGTTTTTGTTATTTCTTTGCATTTAAAACGGTGTAGCCAGTATAGAAGGCATTCCATCCGCTGGGGGCGTGTGCCGCGCGGCGGGAGGGAGTGGGGGTGGGGGTGGGGGGTATTGATCCCGTTCCCCCGCCGCCCCCCGCCACAGCATCCCCCGCCCAAGGTCGGCCACTCAGTACGGAGATCGGAGACACGGAGGAGGTGACTCGCCGACTCTACCGCGAGATAAGGGATCATTCTCATGATGTGTTATTATTGGCTAATAAATTAATATGAAAAATCACAAGACTATCGGTACAATTCTTGTCGAAATTTGTTGATAAATAAGGGAGATATGAAGGTTTAAACCTAAGATATTTGAAACGAAAAACGGACACCAATACGTCATAAAATTTTACGTCATCGGGTGTGTTATGGGGCGTATCCCTTTATGTATCTCCTTTATAGAGCTGTAATAGTAGTAGTGTGGATTCGTTTCTCTGACGTCATTCGTTACCAACTTACGAAAACAACGTTTTTACGAAGGCGAATTTTTTAAAAGAAAATGATGAATGAAAATATTGATTATATCGGCAGTTATTAACACAAAACGAGTCTATTATTATTATTCATAGATTGAGTATGTTGAATTAGATATTCCTCCCGAGTGATAATACCCCATTGTACGTAAGGATTCGTTTAGCCGGATTCGAATCACACTGTGTTACATCGTTTCAATTTTGGGTCACTCCTTATTTACAAGAGGGTGGGTAAGGGTTACCGCAAAAATTTAACCTAAATTCGATGACTCCTGTTTCATTAGACATTAGAATTAAATTCCTATTTTGTGGGATGTTTTCAAGATTTCATTTCGTATTAACTTTTATTCGCCTCTATTTTCGAGTCACCCTGTGGCTCGTTGAAAACTTGTTTCGTAAGGCTCATTTTCCACGCGCTTAGCGTATCAAATTAAATGTTTTTGACTTCGTAATAAAATAGCAATTACAAATGTAAGCAAAAAATTAGTTAGTACGTTTTTTTCGGTTTAAAATTATGCATATATTTTATTGAATTTATCACTTATTATGCCTAAGTGTGTTATCAATAAGTTTTCACATTTTGTGTTTAGACATTTTCCTTTTTTTATGTATTAATTTTAAATCAAACACAGATTTTTTGAGTCTACTAAGTTGTATTTTATTAACAAAAAACACATAAAAAATTATATTGTCATTTTATATTTTACTCACAAAGACAAGAAATTTAAACTTCTCATATAATATAATATATATGCACGTTGGCAGACTTGTTGCTATGAAGCAACATCTTCCAAGCAACTAAATAAATATATTTTGAAATCTCAACGTAGATGAAGAAGAATATGGAAGTCTGGGTATTTACAGGGCTTATTTTCCTGTCATAGGGTGGTTAAGAGATCACTATACACACGTGCTGTTGTAAATTTTACTCATGTGTAAAATGATCACCTAACCGGCCTATGACAGGTTATAAGCCCTGTAAATACCAATACTTCCATATTCTTCTTCTTCTACTGTATGTTGAGATGTAAAATTGTAAAAATAACTCTAACGTGGAGAAAATCCAGATTTGTGAACAAGTATTTAGACACACTCAAAATGTTATATTAATTATTGCGTACCTATCCCTGTACGAAGAGTTTTACTTAATGATAGCTGCATTTTTTAAGAGAACCTCTTGATGTTTAAGGTTATATAAGTCCTTTAAAAATTAATATTATTTTTAGTGTCGGATATTAGTGTCGGGTTATGGTCTCGTGGTTAGTGTCGCGGACTCTTAAGTCAGAATTTCTCGGTTCGAACTCACTCAACCACTATTTGATACCTATTTCTAATGATGAGCCGCGTAGGCTCACATAAATAGTATGAAATTGAAATATTTGTGTGAATAATAAAAACACAAATATTTCTCATTAAAAAAAGCGTTAAAACTGTTCTCAGATTTGAATTGGCAGGGTGAATCCAGATTACATATTCTAACATTGTAATTTACAAACTCTTCCATGAAAACGCTATGAATAAGTTGTTTAATATTTCAGGTCTAGATAAATTTATTAACATTTGAGAATGTCAGAAAATGATGGATTTGTAAATATATCTTTTTTTAATGAATATCAGACGGATATTAATAATAAGCGTCAACAGATGGGGTCTTTTAATAAATGATTCGCATTAAATTGCAATGTGTCTAAGTGACTCTAATCTCGAGTCGGACCCGGCCCTCCCTCTGCCGGCCGGGCGACACTCTGGTCCCCGGATAATTTGTACCTTCCCCCTGCGACCTCCTTTAGATTTATCGGACCGTAATATATTAATATAATATAAACCATCCGGCCTAGTGGCGAATCTCGGAGGTTTTATTAAACGGATACGTGGAATATACTTACTAGATACGGTGGCAGAAAACTCGTTTAGGACTTGAGGAGTTAGTTCCTCATGCCCATAAAACTGTAAAATACAATTCAAGTATGAAAATAAAGCACTTGTATAAGACTTTTATATACATTATATATAGAGTTAATAATAATAATAATAAAACCCTTATCCGCACCCCAATGGTGCATAGGGCACTGTGTCTTATAAACGCAGTGTTATCATGATCGTTTTACACATGAAGGAAAGGTGATCAGCCCTCCGCTTCAGGTACCAGTCCATGGTAATATTGAATAAATATTACAATGAAAATATTACTTATATTTATTTTTACCCCCCTTGGGAATCGAACCCGGGACCTCCAGAACGGTAGCCGAGCGTGCTGACCATTACACTACGGAGGCGGACATATAGAGTTAATTGCCACTAATCCATTTATTGTGTATTATACCGGACAATCTAAATATGTATTTACATTTTTGGGGGTTTGAAATTATTATATTTCTTTATTCTCAATATTATTAATATTTAAATCATTTACATTGTGGTTAGTTATTTTTACTATATTTTTTTTACAAAAATGTTAATAATATCAGTATATAACCACTCACCGTAGTTCGGTGAGTGGTTGCATACTAATATTACTAACATTATTATCTTTCATCAGATGTTTCTCTGTATGAAGTGAAACATCTGAACTAGAATATTTTATAGTAAAGTTGCCGTTGAATTTTACATATTTATTTACGTCAATTATTAAACTTTTTTACATTTTCCAAAACCTGAGTGCTTTTAAGTGAACATGCATGAGTGATAACAAGCTGTGAGTAAATTATTTTCTCACAATTGATGCGTAAATATATTTTATATTTTACGCATAATATCGGGCTACGTGATTGCGAGTGTTTTTGCCTAGAATTTTCACTCATGAATTACATGAAATTTCATATATATATCACTATCATATATCACTATAATTATAGTAACATTAAACATTAAGAGTAAATCCACTCACAAGTAGGCATAGGCTATGAAACTTATAAAGTTGAAGCCTGAGTAGGGACATGACAAACGGTGTTGCATAAGCCGTAGCTAGGTTTCAGAGTCACTTGGACGTTAGGTAATACAAAAAAAAGGGCTTCGCGATTACATTAAAATTAAAGTTTCGAAAATGTTATAAAAATCTTAGTTAATTCCTTTCCCCAGTGTAGCCTGATCACTTGAGTATATTGGCACTTCATTAAGCCGACCATTTTGAATATCTAAGAGCTTAAGTAATAACCGAACATTAGCGTCGGGGGAACAAAACGCAGACAGTTTCCCGGAGAGGAATAATTATAATGCTTGTCCGTCACTGGTGCGGCGCTATTATATTCCAGTTTGCCCCTGATTTATAATCAGGGCTCTCCAACTCCAACAGGGAGTGGATGGCGTACCGAGAACTTGCGAATACTAGGAGTGGAGACCATCGTTTCATTTCACTTGAACCCATAATTCACGAATTCACGAATATAATACTCAATTATTTTATATATCGCTCACTCCTTTCAAGAACGTCATAAATCAAAAATCGACAATTTTCAGTTGTACATGTTTTCGGAATGCCCAGAAAATGTACTATATCCCAGCAAAAGAGGAATATTTTTAACTTAATATTTATCCGCTACAGGGCAGAAAATGTTGTTTTTGCATTTTGAAGAAAAGGTGTTGTTGAATTTTTTTTTTTTTAAATATACTAAATATTTTTTCAAATGGAGATAAAACCTTCAGGTGTTACCTAAAAAAATCTGTTGCACAGTAAAAAGTTCAATAAGTGGCTTGATATTTATTTGTCATACACTGTGTTATATTTTTAAACTTTAAAAACGTTCTCCTGAAAAATCAAGTTTTTTGATTTATGATGTTCTTGAAAGGAGTAAGCGATATATATATGTATTTATTATTTTATTTATATTTTGAAAGCATTATTAACTTTTTGTATGGTAGTGTAACCTTCTCCTTATCATTCATCATTTGCTTTGTGTATACCAATTAAAAACTCTACAATCACAATACGAGAGTTCGGTCTTTCAAATGCTGATGGCCCCTTTTCTGTGAAAATTATGCCGTGTGTCGTTAGCACTTCTTGCCCACGTTTCGGGCTGGATGGCGCCGCTCATCATCAAATTAGTTTTTAACTTCGTTTTCGCGAACGAACACGGACGTGTTGTGAAACCAGTGGAGACTATTTATTTGTGTTCACCAGTGGTTTATATAATAATAATAAATTTGGATAACTTATATAGCGCCATTTTCGTAAAATACTATAAGGGTGATTAAATATGTTGTCGTTGTTGGTTTAATGTGAGATGTTGAAGGCTCCGAATCCCACGGATAACTAGACGCACAAACGAGTCCATTCGTCAAGAGTTACACTTAGATGGGTCAACTCTATCCAGTCAGTGTCTGTACAAGACAGATTCTTCAGTTCTCTGTACACGTTGCGCGTGGCAATAAGGCTAGCCTAGAACGACTGGTGGTGATTGGTAGCTTGGAGGGGAAGAGAGAGAGAGAGGAAGATCCCCACACGATGGACCGATCAAGTTAAGACAGCAGCAGGCACCTCGGTGGTTGGAGCGCTACGTGCAGCGCAGTCAAGGAATAACTGGAGAAGAGTCATTGCTTCGACAAGGGTCACAACCCTCAGTAATGAGGAGTAAGACGAAGAAGAAAAGGTTTATATGTTACAATGCTCATTGTGTGTTTATTAAGTGGGTGAAATAAAAGAACAGAGATCTGGGGGATCTTCTTCAATTAGGGTGACGGAAGAAATGCGTACATATGTGTAGTCTGAAGTGGTGGTTTTGATTTCCCCCTTCCCTCGCCTCCACCCTTCCCGCCTTTCCCCCAATCTGGTGCTCGACCAAAAACAGATATTTTCATCCTTACGCGCTCTATGACAGTTACTGATATGGGTCGCCTTTTTGTAACACAAGTGATGAAATTATCGGGGATCTTCTCGGGAGACATTTATATAATCATAATACAGCCAGAAATCCCTAGTCAAGTGCCTTTTAGAAATGGCCCAGATAAAATATCACAATAATTGTAGCTCCACGTATTCATTGGATAGGCGATATTTTTAACGCCTCGTTGGTTTTCTTGTTGCTAGACAATTTCTTATTTGTGTTTTCAATTTATTTGTAATAATAATAATAAAATTGTATAATTTATATGGCGCCATTTTTGTGAGTGTCATTGACAGTGAAAACAAAGAGACCAAGGCTGGAATTGCAGTAAAAAGTTCACGAGTTAACTACGTAGTGTAGATAATAATAATAATAAATTATTTTGGATAATTTATAAGCGCCGTTTTTGTAAAATACTACCTCAAGGATGCTTCACTTTGATTGGATTGGTGAAAATGATTTCGCAAACAAATACGTTTTTAATTTAAGTTTTACTTGGTAAATATCACTATTTAGGCATTTATTTACCAAGTAAAACATAAATTGAAAATTGATAGATATTACAACAAATTGAATGCCGAATCAATTAATGAAATGTGTTTTCAGTTTTTTTTTCTAAAAATCAACTCACTCACTATTTCTGTTTGCTAGTGGAAGAGCATTCCACGCCATCGGTCCGCAACAGCGAGGGTACGCTTGCCAAATGTGCGTTGGTTGCGAGCTAGTAAAATCACAATGCCCATAGCAGTTGTTGTGGCCGATCGAAACGTCAGACGTCTATCAACCAATTCGTCTGGAATACACAGCTCTCTTGTTCTAAATCTGGCTCCGTCCGGCTCCATAGTGTAGTAGTTGACACATTTGACTTTATATCAATGTATCAAATGTAAAATTTCCGACGGTTATTTATTATCGATATAGCATTTAAGTATATATTGTTTGTTTTCTAATGGGTACAGTAATGGTGAATGTAAATGTATAACTTGGTCATTTAATATTTCTTTATTAGGGCAATATTCAATCCGTTTATTTCGAGGATTTCCAATCTATCTAATTTATCGTGTAAGATCGGATATTGTTGGTCATTGTAGAATACTTTGACGGAGTTTACATTTGAAAGCGCTCACGCTGGATTGGAAAATATTTTTCTCTTCGTTCGTGGAATAAAGGAAATATCCACAATGAATTTGTTCGCGCGGATATGTTTCTTCCATCGGTATGAATCATATAATATCCCGCTAGACACGTGGTGAGCAACGCGTCGGCTCCAGTTATTCCTCGACTCCCTCATTGTGACTCACGACGGGCCCCGCCACTGGAACATGGAAATATATCCACGATAGGTAAATGAGGGCTTGTTCCGTGCTTTGCCTCGGATTTACGAGGCAACGCTCATTCATGGAAAGTAAGCAGTCGGAGTGACGGAAGTCGGAGCGATAAGAGTAACCTTTGTATTCATCTTAATACGGCGGCTCCGAGTGTTTATCATTTGCCTGGCATTTCAAATTACGACTATGCCCCGTTTATTCCTGAGGGATTTTATGCCGCGAATATGCTATGTGGAGCCGGAATTGTAAGGATATGTACGCTTTTGTGATTTGATCTTCAGATTTCTCCCTCGTTTTAAATATTAAAATGGAATGGTGTAATTAAGTAAACCCACGAAGGTTCGACATATATTATTCATACTAATGTACGGTTTGTTTGTATATTTAACGATACAACCGTTTATATTATAATATTTGTATTTGAGGTGGGTAAGACCCGGTCTATCGGATGATTCGCATCAGTGGATCTGTATCTGGTCACTAAGATCGGATCCATTGAAAGACGGATCTTTTAAGGTATCCTGTCATCCGTTCTTTTCATCCACCGAAAGCAAACGAGCCTGTTGAACAAGAACCAACGAAGAATAAAGGTGCGTTGAAAGATTAAGCTTTCGTGAATACTTAGTTTCCTTGAAAAAATCTACCATGTCTTTTTTTTAAGCCCCTCGCTCTATTTTTTTATTTATCTCACAGAAACGTCTTATGATACAAAATGTTGTGAAAGAATAACGGATGAGTATTTTTTGTAATGTAGAAAACCGGATACTACTACAATAATTCACCAATTGTGTGTGGACAAGAAAGGAAAATTTCTCCTAGGTTTATAGATTGATGTTATAAATTCTGGTAAAACATCTTTATTCGTATAAACTGTCAGATAACCTCGGCAAGTAAAACGCTCGGGCGACGAGCGCCCTGTGAACTTCCACCCTGTGTTGTGTAGGGATGCCCCCGCTGCCCGAGAATCCCGGGAGTCTAGGCCGCCGGAACTCTTTGTAAGACGCTGAAAGGAGGGAACGGATGACAGGAGGGGCTGGACGTCCCGGGGCGGGGGGGGGCGCTCGGCCCTTATAAATCACCTTTCCGGCCCTGCCCGCCTAATGGACCCGCCGCTAATGTATGGCGACTGTGTTTAAGGCGCGACTTTGGAGCACCCGCGACCCGCGACCCGCTATACCATTATCTCTTGCGCCCCGTGAGTGGAGTTTCTCTTCATTTCCGGCTGGTTTAATGCCTAATTTTATCTATTATGCCTTTCCATCTTAATATACCGACACTTAATTGTGAAAAGAAACCGTCCCTCGCCACGTTTCTCCCTGACTGACTTCTCGTTCATTTTAAACTCTCGAAATTTGAAGTTTCTCTGCCCGCAGTCGTGTCCAAGTGGGTGTGTGTTTTACGAATAAATATACATAATTCTGTAATAAACCAACATAACTCTTTTGAACAAAGGCGAGTAGATTTTTAAGAACCGCCAAAATTTACACCGAACGCAAATTGTAAATAATTTTAAAATTTATTCCGCCGTAAGAAATATTGTTTAAAAGCTACTAAATTAGTTTGCTCTTGGCTCCCTCCCGTGCTACATAAATCCCTTACTTTGGCGACAGCCTATATTTTTGAAAAGTTTTTACCAAGAGTTAATTAACGTAAATAAATCCCTTTTCACTCTCATAAATACTATACGAAAAAAACATGATGTATACTGCATTATTATGCGAATTCTTTGAGAAATCTACTTATTATTCATTAATTCTACCCACTCCTTTCTGCTATGTTCAATTCAATCCATAGGTCATAGGGAACAGAATACCAGACGCGAGTCGTTCTCGAATGACCTGATTTTAATAACCCGTTCATTTACATTGATTGAGTGAACGGATCACAATTTTCAGTGAATTTTGTTTGCTAACACCAACCCGTTCATTGGTTTCCCAAATCATAGATTTATCAATTCACTGATTTGTGGTTTCACAAAAAATAGGTAAAAAGTAATATTTAATTTAACTTGGTAAATACCACTAGACATTTCTTAAAATCTATTGTGAGACGTGTTTCGGTGCATTCCACATCATATTCAAACACCGTATATTGCGTATATAGTTTATATCTTAGAGCGGCGTCCTTAGGACGTTGAAGGACGAACACGGAGGGAGTAGGACCTGTTTCTTATTTTTATTTATTTATTTACTTTTTATCGGTGGGAACATGGACAATAGTTGATTGCAATGCATCATACACTTGTTATAATAGATTTTAAGAAATAGATTTATTTATTAAGTAAAAATTAAATTAGAAACAAAAAGATACTGTTATAAAGTGACTGTCGAAGCAATTAATGAAACTATAATCTTTAAAAATTTTGTGGGGATAAATAAGATTTCACAATAGCAAAATCTTTTGTCGACCTCTTTTTAACTCCTTGCTTCACAAGGTTGACTTTTTATCGGTCAGCCGTTAATGATTTTTCCTCCTTTATATCGGTAATAAAACGACAAAGGATACTTCGTTTGATCAACCCGTTCGTAGATAACGGATCGTTCGGAAGACCGGATCTTACCCACCTCTAAATGTATGTCATGAAATTTGGAATACATTCGTCATAGCGCGCCGTTCTTGCATTTTTTAATGAGTGAGGTAGAAGTGTCGTTTCCTTCTCGCCGCATCACATTAATTTTCCTTCATAATTAAAGCGTTTTATAAATAAAGACGTTTTATTTATAATGTGTATTTACATTTTCGCCGTTGAAAACATTTGAATATCATTAATGTACCGCTTAAAGGTTTTCTTTCGCGATTTTTTTAGTGGCTATAAGTAAACGATTATAAATTTCATTTTATCCGTCATAATAGTATAATAGTAGTTAGCGCGTTTGACTACCGTACTGGAGGACTTAGGTTCGATTGTCATGGTGCTCAAAGTAAATAAAATAGATTTTTAACTTTAATATATGTATATTCAATACCCTTAACTGGTAACTGAAGCGCGGACGGATCGACTTGCCCACATATACTAACTAGCTAACTAAACATCGCGCTCCTTCTCAGCAGTGGTAGGCAGAGATAATAGACAGCAACACCACTCTGTCTTTGCAAACATTATTTGCCTCTTCCACATTCATGTATCTCCTTATTAATACTCGCCAATTATTTCGACTCCTGACCCGACCGATTTCAAGTATTATATATAATTAATCATACCAAGTTTTCCTCGTTACGCTATATTCGTCTCATAAATTTGTTTTACCGTTCTTTCCTCACTCAGTATATCCAAACCATCTCAAAACACCTTTCTTATTTTTATCGATAATGCTTCTTTTGCTTTTATGTATTTTTTTTTTGTTTTTACAATGATCTTTATTTCTTTGAAAGCGTATTTTAAACTTTGGTTTTAGTTCAGCAGCGGACGTATTATATTAAATCTTTAAAAAGTGTGCGCGTTTTGTTATATTTCGATTAACAGTTCCGTAACCTTTTGAAACTTTACAAAATTCCCTTTCAGTAGGATCAACTTTACCTCGCGTGAACCGAGACTGCTCGAAGGAAAAAGTTCTTGAATACTCAGTTATTTTTTTCTTACTTTTGCCTCCGCCATTGTTGACTACAAAAGTTAAACCCTCCCTGCAGAGTGTTGTGTGTCGGCGCCACCCGACCCCACCCCCTCAGCCGACCAGGCCACATATTGGATTTACAAAATAGTTATATAGTGGGACGAGGATTGGGTTATGTTGTGATACGGTTACTTTTGCTGTCATGTTCAAAGTGATTTATAAATATGATTTATAGAATTCAAAGTTCTGTGAAATTTCGCAGATATTATACTTAACCTTACCATGGGGTATTATGAATCGCAGAGAGAGAAAGGAAGAGAGATATTTTGTAAACAAGGCATAACAGCTGTCATAAAAAAAAAAATTGAATTTTTATTCTTCTAACCCTTATACGCAACCAATGTTTCACAGGGCACTGCATCGTTTTGATGCATTGTTATCTTGATCGTTATCGTTACTAACATAAAGACAAGGTGATGGACTCCTGTGCTCCAGGGACCAGTCCAGGGTAATATTAAATAAATGAAAGGTAAGCGTGTGAAATCACGTATATTTTTTTTCACCCGCCCCCCCTCCCTGGGAATCAAACCTGGGACCTCTAGCAGGTAGCTAAATACGCTCACCATTAAACCACGGAGGCGGACAAATTAGAATTAGTAGAATCATAAATAATGTTTTAATTTATATTAATAGTAATAACTCCTCGCCCTTCACACTACGGGATGGGGATGCGGTGTTTTAGAAAAAGTACAATAAATAAATGTAGTTTTACCAAAACGGTTACAACAATTTTTGTACTGACATTTTCAAATACAAATATGTGCCTATGTGAATTCGGTGGATCATATATATACTCACAATACCCTAGTGTGTGTTGGGGCGTGTATTCGTGCTTGGGCAAAGTCTTCAGAATGTATTAAAACTTGCGCAAGTTATGCTAGACTTGGTAGAAAAGTTGTTCCGCAACATCAACAGATTCACGCAACGCTTCGGCCGCAAGCCGATTCAAATGCGATAGAGCGTAAAAGACACGAGACACTGACTAAACAAATGGCTACCTAATAATTACTTTTCAGACCACGCAGTGTAGTGGCCAGCGCGTTTGGCTATCTGTTCGAGGTCCCGGGTTTGATTCCCAGGGGAGTCAAATTAAACACGGGTGATCACCCTGGACTGATACAAGAAGCGCAGGGCTGATCACCTTGCCTTCATGCAATTAACGATCAAGATAATACTGCGTCGCTACGATGCAGTGCCCAATGCACCATTATGTGCCCGTAAGGGTTAAAAAAAATACTAGCGTCAGCGTCGGCGCAACCAGCATTCAAATGATTTTTTAAAATTATTTTATAGGTAAACTTTTTGTTTTGTTTTTCTTTGCAGTTATTTTACGAAATATAATACAAGGCGCACATAATATACTTGTATTCATCATTAAAATGAACAATAATATATTGCATATATTATTACTCAGATTTTTTAAATGATAAATTTCTATAGATAAAAAATGATTGAGGTGCATGTAAGTACTCGAGCTATCACGCTGTTTTTCGAGAAACCGAGTTTTCATTTAACTTAACATCAATCTTAAAATGAAAATCTCAAAAATATTACGTTTTGTTTTTGCTTTTTGTTAATGACCCCATTATCGAATTTCACCAAAACCTTTCTTGAGGGAAATTTTGAAGTAATAAACGAAAACTTCATTAATTGATTTGGCAGTAACTTTGTGGTAATTAATATCTTTCCATTTTATGTTTAACTTAAACTCGGTTAACACCAATTAAATATAAAATGAGAATTTATTATATTATTTATTAATTCGGTATTAACTTTGTAGAATGACATGTTGATTATTAAAAATAAAATTAAAACTCTTGTGTAATACCACTTAATGAGTTTTATTTCATTACACACGACTAGTTTGAAAACTACAGTTGTGGAGGTCCTCATTAAAAAGTTACATTTTCAATATTGCCCGAAAAAAATCCTTTAAATGCAAATCTGTTCTGTTTACTATATTCTACCGAAATCTTAATTAAAGTTGCGACAAAACGTGACCAATCCTGTGTTAAACCAATATGAAATTATTAAATCGCACCAAAACCTAACTATTTTACAAGCTAGACTTCCTGATTACTTAAAATAATTTATAATTGAAATGTAACGTATTTGTGAGGACCTCCTCAATTATTTTTATCTTTAGGTAAATAGTAAAACTAACGAGGGAAAAAGAGTCAGGTATATAATAAATAGGGGGGGGTTAAGGAACGGGATTTTTGAAAAAGTAAACATAGATAATAATGGTGACGTATTTTGAAAAAGTATGTATATTTTTAATTAACATTGGAATTGATTCATTTACAGATTGTTCTCAAATAACGTCGTTTTTTTGGAAATTGCGGGGCTTCATTATTTTTTCTCAAGAGTATAGTATATTCAAGCTTGGTTCGTAATGTGTGTAGTTATTGAAAGCTGTCCCACCGCATTCCCAGATCTGATACAGAAGCATCTAGGCTTCCTGACAGACCTTATCTAAGTTGCGAAATTGATTGAAAATGTGACACAAAGATGTATCCCGATTTTACAGTGAATTTACATTTAAAAGCTTTCAATATCCCTGTCACTGCCAATCAAAATAAATAAAAGTTTGTAAATCCACCACCGAATTTTCTAGAAGAACCCCGATGTAGGCAGTGAGAGGGATTAATTAGTATTTAGTTAGTTTATGTGTGTAGTGTGAAGGTAGCAAATCGCCTGTGGTTCGAGTCCCTGGCGGTGTGGACTTCCGGCGCCCCGCCCGTGTCCGGCGATGCACCCCAGTCCGCCTTATCTCCTTCCCGTTATTCGTGTCCTTCGGGACCTCGCTCCAAATTTTATCGTCTAATGGGGCTTACAAAATTTCACAACTTAGGCGTAAATTTAAGGAACCTGTGGCGGAAAGTTTCCTGATGAACAACCCCGTACGGGTAATCGATGTTACAGGACTTGAGCCTAAACTGAAACCTGGTTCATACCCTACAAGAGGCGGGAAGCTTCTATGTCTAAATTTTCAGTTGTGTGCAAATTCTATAATCTATGCATTTTATGTCTTACTGTTTTTTTTTTAACTTTACCTTTACTTTAACTTTAACGGGTTTATATTACAATTTTTATGCCATAAGACTTCACAATGACTGAAAAATTACTCATAACAGTACTTATTTGGTTTTCACGTTTTCGCATTAAGTTATTTTGAATGTATTCATTTTTAATTATGAGCAATGGCACATCTTATTATAATTTAATATATAAGAAGAATGAACGATTTATTGTAAATGATATAATTCAGTGACGTAATTCGGAGGTCTGGCATTTTTAGGTTATAAAGATTGTCAATGTTATAGGTGTCTCAACTCGATATGAAACATCTACCGTTCTTTTTATATGAAAGTAGATGGAAGTCTGAAGTATCCTACGACCTGGCACTTGGCTGGCTTAAGCGATCAGTTTATACACTTGTGTAACGTTCAACATTCTGCCCATTATTGAACATCCATATTGCATTAGTTTTTGAAACATGTATATATGCAATGGTCTCGATTAAAAGAACGATATGTTTCATATCAAATCGAGACATCTATAATATTTACATATCATACGAAGGGTGAATAATCCAGTGTCTGACATAATAAATAATATTGATATTATAACTAACTAACTAACTAACCATCACGCCGCTTCCCCGCAGGGGTAGGCAGAGAGAATAGAGCGCCACACCACTCTGTCCTTGCAAACATTCTTCGCCTCTTCCACGTTCATGCATCTCCTCATACATACCCGCCGATTGTTACGACTCCTAACCTGACCACTTTAAAGTATTTGGCATACCTGATCGTGCCATGTTTTTCTCGGTCTTCCTCTGCTTCTTTTCCCGCTAACATTCGCCTCATAAATTTGTTTTACCGTTCTTTCCTCACTCATTCGTTCTACATGTCCAAACCGTCTCAACACACCTTTCTTAATTTTATCGATAATACTTATCTCAGCTTTGCATTCCTTCCTTATTTCACTATTCGTACATCTATCATACATCGTTTTGTCTCACATTCTTCTGAGAGATCGCATTTCGACTGCATTCAGTCTACTTTCATCCTTCTTTTGCCAACTCCATGTTTCACTTCCATACATTAGAGTTGGAACCAGGACTCCGTTGTGCACTGCCAGTTTAGCTTCCGCTGATAGGTTTTTATTTGCTATAACTGATTTCAGTGCACCATTAACTTTGTTCCCAGCATTCACTCTCCTTTCTAAGTCTTTATCAATCTTTCCATCCCTAGAAAACATACTACCCAAATACACGAAATCATCTACCTGTTCCAAAATCTCTCCGTTTACCAATATTTCACATTCAGATCTGCATTCTTCTCTTTCAAAAACCATAATCTTGGATTTGCTAACATTCATCAATAAATCACTTTCCTTGCACACATTATACACTTTTGTCACCAACGCCTGCAGGTATTATTAAGTTTTAAATTATTATTTTGTTGATATTATAAAGTTTGTCTTAATGTCGCGCGTCGCCTCCCGATATGAAAAGGTTACTGCCAACCCTGGTTCCATATTTTATTTTAATATAAATGTTGTGTATCACACAAGGAATATGATATATAGCATCGGGTTGCTAGATCTGTATCCCTCTTTATTGTAAATATTATTTCTGTATGATGTACACTGGGGAGATATTTTCTATTCGAGCCAAACGTGATTTTTACTGTATAAACGGAAAACTATTTTCATGTCTGTTTAAAATATCGAATATACCTTCTTATCTCGTCAATATCTCCTTCGGTATAATTCATTGAGGCATATCCTTAGGGAGCGGTAAAAATAGCTACATGTGTTGATTTTTCCGGGATTATTATTAATAGTAGCTAGTATCGCATAGTAAGCGGATGTAAAGATATTTATTGCACGAAATTACTGACTATTTGTATTGATTTCGCATTAATGTACTATCCGGCGATATTCATGCCATTTCTTATTGCGTAGGTACTTCCGAATACGCTTCCGACCAGTTTGAACTCACAAATATTATCTTTAAATACTTCAATATGTGTTCATCGCGGGTTATACATTTTTTTTAATACTAAAGAGTGGTTTACTATTATAAAAAAAAACATTTACTGATAAAATGTGGTATACACACCAATTTGAGTAGGTACTATCGACAACATTTCGAGTGTGTCCAAATACTTGTTCATATATCTGGGTTTCTTAGGAGTTATTTTTACATTTTGACATCTCAACATAGATAAAGAAGAATATGGAAGTTTGGGTATTTACAGGTCTTATGACCTGTCATGGGTAGAATGTATGAATTTCGAAAATTTGAGTAGTGTGGTTGTCAATAATGGGTAGAATGATGGATGATACACGTGTGTAAAGTGATCACTTAACCAGCCTTATGACGGGTCATAAGTCACGATAATTAATACCCAGACATTTATATTATTTTCAATCTATGTCGAGATGGCAAAATGTACAAATTATCGAATCAACCTCTGTTTGTTTTACCGAAATTACAAATTTATTTTTCTTAATAAAATTCATCAACCCTATGCAATAGTACAGTTGAAATGAGTTTTTATTTTTTATTTTGAGCCCTTATTTATATTTTACACGATATTTTTCTCTCTTCTGTTTTCATTTAAAAAAAAAAATTACATCGTGTAATAGGATATCTCGTTGAACGAAAAATCGTAATGCGTATTTCTTGATAAAATAACATTGTATATTGTTTTTAAGATTGACCTCCCACTCGTATTCCTTTTTTCTTTGTTGTTCAAAAACACGAAAAATACATCTAATTATGTTGTTTTTTTTACGTTTAGAATTTTTTTATCTCCCGTAGAATGTACAAGTAGAAATGCCGAAAGAACATCTTTTTTGTAAACTAGGTAAAGTGTGGGAAAATAGAGTGTTATGGCCACATGCACATACCTACCTACTGAGATATAGTTTCACCTCTCTTCAAGTTTTTTCTTCAATTTCCTCCGGAAGTCGATTCGCTACTCCGTCAGAAGATAGCGTGAAAATTTAATTTAATTTTTCTCCTCGACTTTTACTGCACTTTTCAATATTCAACGTCTCGTTTACAAAATAACGGAATATATTTTTGCTAGTACTAACCTACTCTCATACGTTATAAAATATGCTAGTTTTTATTGTTGTTGCAAATGGATGATGGTTCATGTAAAATACTGGTATTTATTCACAGTTTAGCGATGTCATCAGGACGTGAGCACCTTAAAATCAACACAAAAATAGATGTGACTAACAAATAATTATAAATGCATATCAGTATGGCGTAATCCTGCTTCGTTTTATTTAATTTATTCACTAAGAATCTGTCGTTTTTTTTATTATTTAATATATTATTAGATAAAAACCAATATTTTTAGCTTTTCCACTTTTTTTATTTGACCAGCGACCGGGTTTCGTCGTTACCGACATCATCAGACTGGTGGGAGGCTATACAAATTGTTATGTCAAATATAAAACAAGGCAGGAGTTGATAACCATGATTTGATATAATTTTATTGAGAAATTAATTTAATTTGAGTGAATTGTATTTTTAATATCATACAATACTTAAATTCACTCAAATTAAATGTTATGTCAAATATAAAACAAGGCAGGAGTTGATAACCATGATTTGATATAATTTTATTGAGAAATTAATTTAATTTGAGTGAATTGTATTTTTAATATCATACAATACTTAAATTCACTCAAATTAAATTAATTTCTCAATAAAATTATATCAAATCATGGTTATCAACTCCTGCCTTGTTTTATATATAACATAACAATTTGTATAGCCTCCCACCAGTCTGATGATGTCGGTAACGACGAAACCCGGTCGCTGGTCAAATAAAAAAAAGTGGAAAAGCTAAAAATATTGGTTTTAATCTAATAATATATTAAAAATGCAATTCCATCACGAAGTGTCAGTGGATAATATAAATCTTTTTATTATTTATTATTTATTAATTTAATCAAAGACTAGTGATATGAAAAGTGCTTAATTTATTACGCAATTTTACTGGTACTCGGCACAATTTTGGAAAAACGACGAGTGCCTTTTACCCATCATAATTTACAGTAAGTTTTAATACAGTATACGTACGAGCTCTTCGGGTTGATGCTTCGTAGGAGCGGGTCATATCCGAATCTTCGTGCATTATTGTGCTGTGCAGAAATTCTTCAAAGTGGCGAGGCGTGAGTCTAGCTCATTACGTAAGTGCAGCGGGTTGTTTCGGGGTCGGGTGGGTAGTGGGTAACGACTGCAACCCAACCAGCTGCCGGGGAGACGTGGCTCGTTCGCGAACGACCGGATCTTTACGATCCGTCCGGGCGCACTGAACGGGAGATGCGGATCCCAGTTTCGGTGGATCCTGTTCACGAACGAAAGAAAACCTCAGAGTCGTCGGTTTGTGAATCTCACTGACTCACTGATCAAAATATTTATAGGCCCAGGGTCATGAGTATATTTGTTAATTGATATTTGTGAGTGTTGTAAAATTGTTATTTGACCCTTATTATACACACTAAAGAAATAAACTTGAGTCAGTAGAGCAGAGCCATTATTTTAAATGAACTTTGTAGTTTGTAGTTTATGTATCACCTTTTAAATATGATTTGTTTTAATTTATTTTATTAGGTTTTAAACTCATGGCAGAAATATCGAATACTAGCCTAATACAACCGCACTAGGCTAAGTAAATATACATGCACTTGTTATATTACTATTCTGAAATATACATAATGTACCTAATATATTAAGCAGCATGATAAAAAGAAAACAACAAATTCAATTTTTTTTTGTTATCACTATTCTTAATCCGAAAACGATTTTACCTAAATATCAGATCCTTTGTTTCATTAATCTCGTACGCTAGCGCATGAATGAATGCAGATTAAGATGCATGATTCAATTGATTCGTTCCTAATGAACGATCCACTGATCCGGATCTTCTGAACGAACGGATCTACTAGCGGCGAGACCGGAGCAGCCGCGCGATGGACTGAGGGCGGAGCGGAGGCAGCCTCTCGGCATCGTGGATTCCTTTTGTGTTTCGGCCGCGCCGAGTGCACTTTATAAGATTTTTCTCATTTCATAAGTAACTTCAAATGCGATGCTTGTTCCACTTGTTTTCCGCCTATTTTCACATTACTTTATATAATTTGCAGAGAACCCAATGTTTACCATAACAACCTCGATGTTACAATGTGAAATAAACATTAATAATGTTTACATACGAGCGAAAAATCGAATACATATGAAAAATAATGAAACGATTCATATTATACTAGTAATTTACTGTCATCAAATTTGACATTGGCAGGCTGGTAAAAGAATTCATATAATGTGCAAAATATGGCATGGATTGCAATTGTCATTTATTTTACTTATTAACGTTGTAGCGAAGTTTGTCTGCCTTTGTAGTGTAGTGGTCAGCGCGTTTGGCTACCGCCTAGGAGGCCGGGGGTTTAATTCCTGGGGGCAGGTGGAATTAAACTTTTTATTTCACTATATTATGTTTTGATTTTACCATATTATTTATATAACATTGCTTTGAACTGGTACTATAAATAAATATTCATGAATTTTCTTTTCGATATTGCTAACTTGCTGACAATACTATTCGACAACCGATTTCAAAATGCCCAAGTCGTTTGAAACAAACGTTGAGATGTCGAAATGGAAAAAAAATACTAAAAAGTGGAGAAAATCCAGATGTTTTGTATTTGGACGCACTCAAAATATTGCAACACCATTCAAATCAAAAACGAAAATCGTATGATTTTTGGTCTTTAATCAGTTTCCAGTCGACCACGTATCCGATCGCGTCACGGAGCCTGTCGGGTTAGAATCAAATTCATGATCAATCTGTCCAAAGTGTGATTAGCCACCCCATTTGGCTTTCGGGTCCACAGACAAGCAAATAATCAACCCCGAGCTCTCCCGTTCCTCTCCCCCGCTGACCGCGTAACGCGTCAAGTCAATTTGTGCGCGTATTATTTTCACACAATAATTCCATTGGCAGGAATTTGATTATACCGCGGATTGCAAGGCACGTACTTTGTAATAGTTAGTTCTGCGGTTCTCTTGGACTAGGGAAATTATAACACCCATACAATATAATGCATGCTAGAGTAATATTATAGCAACTCCACTCGATATTGTGTACCTACTCTGAATGCTCCCGCCACATTCGCAGGTCCGGTATGGAAACTCTTGGTTTGCATTCGGACTTAACCATTAAAAAAAAACTTTTTTCTCTCTCAATGTGTACTCTAGTATGTACCACAATTATTATACAGTATAATTATTTAACATAAAACAACAACTATATAGTTTTCAATAACTATATAAATTAGCCCGCCTACGTAGTGTAGTAGTTCCCGGGTTCGATTTACAGGGGGGTCAAAATAAATATGGGTGGTTTTCACTTTCATATTTATTAAATATCACCCTGGACTAGTATCTTAGGCGCAGGGCTGATCACCTTGCCTTCGTGCAATTTACGATCAAGATTGACATCGATTTGATGCTGTGCCCTTTGCACCATTGAGTGCGTATAAAGGTTATAAGAAGAACATAAGTAAGCGGCGTGTTGGTGAGTTAGTTTAGTTTAGAAACAGTAAAATACCATTAATTAAATCAGCAGTCACTTTATCGTAATATGTATCCGTTTTCTATTAAAGTTTTAATTTTTTAAATTTATATACCATGTAAAATTTAATTTAAAAAATGAAAATACCACGCTGGGCCTGTGCTATTAGCGCGAACGACAAAGGTCGGAAAATGACAATGATAATAAAATATATACAAGGTGGTAATTTTTTAAATCATTGACTTTTTCCTTTGCGCCTTGAGCCACAGAGCTTTCACCCATTGATCAAAGTGTGCTCGGGACTCGAGTGTTCAGCCTGATTGAATTTCCATTATTTGTCCCTTTGTGTATTGAAGGTCAGTACGTGCTAAAAACACCTGTCGGGTGACCTTTTATTTATTTATTTCACTGAATATTCCATTTCGTCTTTACAAACACAATAAAAGTGTTGTAGATTTAGGACTATTACTATTTTTCTTTAGCCCCTATCCGCACCCAGATACTTACGAGACGCCAACGGATTGACGCATTGTTAACTTGATCGCTTATTATGTATATGAGACCAAGGTAATCAGTCCTGCGTTCCAGATTCTTAGATAAAGGAGTGGGATATATTTGATTTAATATAAATAACACGATTGAAGGAGCTCAGGGTGAATTAAATTACTGCTATATGGGAAAGGAAATGGAGAAAGAATAGTCGGTATTCAATGGAGAAATGCATAATGGCTAGGAGAGTTGGCGTTGCATTTCCTAGTATATTACACTATTCTGTGTAAGGTGTACGAGTTACACAAGCTTTCGAGGTTAAGGCTTAGATCTCAAGCGTTCAAATCAGAATGCGTTCAGCCGCGCTCAGGGCCGGTCGTGTGATCTCGCTCAGTTAAAAAAAAAATATAATAATGCAAATTGGATATTTTTTGTTTTTTAGAATACATATGGAAATTTTTTCAATATGTTTTTCCAACTCTACCTTTCAATAACTCTTTTCTTTTCGAAACTTATTTTTTCAATGCAAAAACGATGTTTTAAGAAGAAAAAAATCATTTACGAAAAATGTACCTGGATTTAGAGAAAATTAAGTTGCGACTTAACGAATACTTGGCTTTAACTAAGTATATAACACCGAGTATATATGTATTCAAGTATTTTTTAAACCGCCAAAAACCCTTGCTGTTAAATACATTAAATGGTTTAAGCATTTTTTTAGCGGCTCGTATATAACATTTATTAGACCATAAAATATATATTCTCTCGGTCGTTATTACTGCTTCGCTTTATTGAATCGAATTCAAATCGAATCATTTTCGAAAGCGAACAACCACCGAATATTATTTGTCTGAAAAGCGGACATTGAAAGTGCGATCCTCTATTCGGTAGTGTGTTATGTGTATTCACCCCCGCCCCATATCGCCCCGGCACAGTGAGCGCAGCCGGGCAGAGTGCTGCAGCGCGCCCCTGCGCCCCGCCTGGCCCGCCTGGCCCGCCTGGCCCCCTGGCTCGGGGCCAAGCTGTCCGAGCCAGAAAATCCCAATCGCTTTTTTATTACACATAAATCCTAATATCCCTTTTTCTCTGTGTGTCCTATTTATAGATAAGGCTCGACCGATGCTGTAGCCGACGTTCCAGCCAATTGTGGTCATTTATGTCGGAAAATTACCGCTACTCCGTTTATTTTTTCACCCTCCAATTATTCGAGTAAATCGTTAATTCCTTATTTTAAAGCGGCCGCGTCCCGTTAGTGGCAGCTATTTTGTCGTAATGGCCACAAATTCCGGAATGTCCGCTCAAGTTTTCATTATGATAATTAATTCCGAATTAATTTTAAAGTTTTTTTCGAAATTCTCGCTTTCTCGCTCCGGGGGACGCTTCTTTCCCGGCCTTCAGCCCCCGCCACACTACACCGACCCCACTCCGCCTGACAAGTATCACCCCGTCGGATAATTATTATAATTTATCGACCTATCTATCCCGACCTACGCGTAAGGTTACCGAGCACTCCGCGTAAATTACGCACATTTTCGGTGTAACTGTTTATTTTGTCATATTAAACGTTTATAAAGATTTTAGATAATTATATTCGTAATTCGCTGACGTGAAAATGATTTTCGCATTTGTGAAAAATGATCAAACTGAGGCTCTTCATAATTAAATGTTTTCAATAGTCATATTGGTTAGTATACGAAGTTCAGAATAGTTTTGTTTGATAACGATAGTTCAATAGATTGATGAATGATAGTTTAGTCAGTAAACCATATTACCTTGTTTAATGACTGCCTACTTCTGTTCACTCAGGCCTTTTTTCCGGACAGGTGCTCTGTTATCATCATATATGTACCTATTTTATTTATGTACCTGTTTTAAAAAAGCTCTATATTTTTCTTATTGCTGACAGCCAGTCTTTGTAATATCTACATTATATTATAGTAAATTAAAATGTTACTTCTACAGCTTAAGTTTGAAGCCGGTACTGTCTCAGTAAATATAAGAATATATATAATTTGTTAAAATGTAATTCCATTAATTGATTCGGCAGTCACTTTTTGGTAAAATCTATCCATTTTAAATCTAAATTTTACTTAGCAAGTATTATTTCTTTTCGCATACCACTATTTCTTTAAATCTATTGTGACGCGTGTTTCGATACATTGTGCATCATTTTCAAACATCGTATTTCATTAATTGATCACATTTCATTTCAGACGAATATCATTAATTGATTCAGCAGTCACTTTGTGGTAAAATCTATCCATTTTTATTTATATTTTACTTAGTCAATACCATTATTTCTTAACATCCAGTGTGACATGTGTTTCGATGCATTCCGCATCATTTTCAAACAGTACGGTGTTTGAAAATGTGTCACAATAGAATTTAAAAAATAGTGGTAATTACTGAGTAAAACTTTAATTATAATTAAAGGGGGCATATCGTTTTTCTGAGACAAATGAGCTGCCACAAAAATGTGTTTAAATAAAATAAAACATCCTTTTCTTCCTTTGTGTGTCCTTCGTTTTGTGGGTCACGTAGCGCCTGACTCCTCCGTATGTCGGTATGTAGTGGCAGTCGTCATGCGTCGTGCGCCAGCTCGAACCGTACAGATTTTGGATATTCTTAGGAGCGAGCTTTCTGTGGCCATTGACCGCCTCCCCGGCTTCCCGGACGCGCATCGCGCATAATGAAAGCTTCCTTTTGTGACTAGCATAAATTTGACATATCTCCCCCGTTCTGTTTCGCTTAAATGTTCAATCCTATTGACACGCTTTTGTTCTGAAATAGTACTTCTTTATTATATGTGTACGCAGCCTAAAATTATGTTTCTTCTGACCCTAATCCTCCCGCATAGGGTACCACCTAATTGGGTACATAATTGTGTTCAGTCTCGCACTCTGAATATAAAGATATAAGAGTGGAACATGTGGGATGGGATATTCATTTATTAAATAATATATATTTCTTTAGACAGCTTGTATAACATTTAGTATACAAACTAATATTTACAACTGCTAATACTAATAGGTACTTAGTGACATTTGACATTTCAATCTTTTCGTTTCGTCATTGTGTGATTCGTTTTTGCCCAAAGCAAAATAAAAAGAAGTGCGATTTCTCGATCGCAGAGCCACCTATCGGGTCTAATCGTCAATCTAAACCGTCCAGGGATCTACTCAAAGATATACATTAAAAAAAAATCAAAATAGGTCTACCCGTTTAGGAAGAGTTCAGTGACATACACTCGTACAGAAGAATTAAATATATTTATATAGTATATAAAGATGATAAAAGAGATTCATAAGCATTTCAATATTTTCTGTAAGGTGCTTTTATTTAGTTTCTTTATTCAGAATTAAATTGAAAAATCTCTACGTTAGAGGATGGATTTACAAGCTATGATGGAAGGAAACTAGTTTACGATGCCCACGCTAAAAATAAGGCATTTAATTTATTTTTTGTTAAGTAATTATTAAATATATCTAAACCTTTTAGAATATGTTTATGTACTACGAGGTGTATTACTATACTATAGTATAGCGCATTACGAGGGTATGTTCGTGGGGCGCGCGGTCGGAACTGCGAATCGCTAGATAAACTGCAAACTCTAAACTTAAAACGTTTTTCTTTTATTATCCTGTTAAAATTACGCTGTCAGCGTATCTGGGACAAGAATAAAAATGTGAAACTATGAAAATGGTTTATAGCACAGTACAGTAAAAGTTTTACTTTATATGGATATTTGAGGTTCGCCGACGATGGTCGGTAGACATTAACTGGAATGTACAAAGAAAAATAGATCAATTTTTTTTTCGCCTTTGTCGCCTTATCAATAATCTTTTTGATAATAATTTTATTTTATTTTATTTTATTTATTTACGGTTCACAAACAATGAAAAACATATTACAATAAACGAAATACAGTGTAACACAAATAGTTTTGATGTTTTTCATCAATTAGATGGGAACACAACAAGCTTACAGAAACAATGAAGGTGCAGGTTAAACACATATATAAAGAATAGAAATTTGGTTGTAAAAAAGGGTAGTAACAATTAAAAGTAATGAAGTAAGAAAAATAAAAATAAAAATTAGAAGTAAAAATAAAAAGTGAAATTAAACTACGCTACATAAGGTATAAAATTCAAGACTCCACCAGATTGGTGAAATCAATTTGAAACTGATTTCACCAATCCGGTAATAGTCCTCTTGTATTTCTCCGTGCCATCATTAAATATGTCGATGGTCACATTATCAGTATTTTCTAAATTATTATACAATCTTAGCATCCTAGAAATGGAGTTAAAGTGTGCCATATTATTGTTATATACTGGGAGAGAAAATGTGTTGTGCCTCCTTAATCGCCGAGAGGGAACATTCATCGCTATCTTCTCGACACAAAATGCTGAATCAATGTTACCATGGATTATATTATAAAGATACATTAAGTCTGCAATTTGTCTCCTGATTTCCAATTTGTCAATATTGAAATATTCTAGGCGCTCCTCATAACATAACAGAGTTCGGCCTAGGTGACATTTAAATGTGAGCATACGAAGAAATTTTTGCTGCACAGACTCAATCATATTTAATAATCAACTATGATTTTGGACAATTTACGTAGCGCCATTTTCGTAAAATACCACCTCAAGGGCGCTTATACAGATATAGATTATGATACAAAATGATAATGATAGATAAATTCATATTAATGAAAAACGTCGTCAATAGGCTGAGTCTGAGGGCGATTGTCCACTACCCGGAATTTTACCGTCCGGCAGTCCGGTTTTGAAAAATGAAGGCGACTTCGACAGTTAAGCGTGATCGAATTTACGCGTAACGTGTTCACGCACCGATCAAGAGCACCGATCCGAAAAAAGATGGACAAAAGCACATGCCAATCCAAGCCGATCGTCGTTTTAAAACGCTAACTGACGTGCCGGACGGTAAAATTCCGTGTAAATCCGTGTAGTGGACAAGCGCACTGAAGGGGGAAAGTGGAGCCACCGTATTATTGCGCCTTCTTCTCGGACTTCTTGGTAACGTAGCTACAGTTAAAAGTTATTAGAAACATGCGACCAATCTGTTATTATATTTAGTACACACAGCAAACCTCTGCTGCTCCTTCCACGACCTATTTATTATTTTCTACTTCTTGAAGTCTAAGAGCTGTTCGAGCCTTTTTAGATCTAGTTAAGTTATGACTCTTCTGCTTTATAATTCACCGTATGTCGTGGATCGTTCGGCACAGGACTCCAGTAACGATTGTCTCTTAATATTGCATTGGTATTGGCTAAAACTTACGATTAGGACGATTTTTCTCCCGAAATTCGAATATTAATCAAAGCGGCTACAAAATATTCATATTGTATATTATGTTAAGTACGCGAGTGTTTTTGCCTAGAATTTTCACTCATGAATTACATGAAATTATAGTAACTTTAAACATAAAGAGTAAATCCACTCATGAGTAGGCATAGGCTATGAAAATTAAAAAGTTGAAGCCTGAGTAGGGTCATGGGTCGGTGTTGCATAAGCCGTAGCTAGATTTCAGTGTCACTTGGAAGTTAGGTAATTAAAAAGGGTTAAGTATATTAAAATTTTGTCCGCCTCCGTGGTGTAATGGTCAGCGTGTTTAGCTGCCGCGCTGGAGGTCCCGAGTTCGATTCTGATTCGATTCGATTCGATTCGATGCTGGGAGGGGAGTGAAAATAAATACTATTGATTTTACACTACAATATTTATTTAATGTTACCCTGGACTAGTCCCTTAAGCGCAAGAGTGATCACCTTGCCTTCATGTACCTAAGCAACGATGAAGATAACACTGCTCAATATGATGCACTGCCCTATGCACAATTCGTTGTGGTTAAGGGTTAGAGAGAGATTTTATAATTTGATTACATCTCTTTCAAAAGTACCTATACTTTGCCTTCATATTGGGAGGTTTTTAAGTACGGAGAATTTGCGGCGGGCTAATAAGGGTTTCCTTGCATCAGCATACCTGCTTAAAAATAATTGGAATTTAAACATACTGCCCTCGGAATATATTTTCCATGAATGCTATCGATTACATCATATTATATATTAATACGAACAAAATGGTATCCTCCTTTGAGTACCTGCTTTCTCGCTGATTGTGTCGCGGATAAAGTCAGCAGTATAACCCTCGTATCTGTAACTGTAGTCACCTACCTACACTTTTATTGCCCTCAGTAGTTATGGTGTATTTCTCTCCTCCTCCTCCTTCCCCTCCCTTCCGCCAGTCCCCTGTCCCGCGGAAGACAGGCATTAAATTCCTTTTACGTCTACACAGGACGATCATTCGCCAGTTTTATGTCTCGCTGTGGGGAGCGTATGGCAATATAACATTATGTAGCCATCTTACATTACTATGTATAAATAGTTAGATCTTACATTACTATGTATAAAATTTATAAAATTAGAAAATTTTAAGATAATTGTTTTCTACAGATTCCCAACTATTTTCAGACTGGCGCCTCCCTGCCAAAATTCTCGTCAACTGGAGGGAAATTTCCAAAATATCTCTCCAAAGAGGGGCGGGGTGGAATAAGATTATATTGCCCACTTCCCAGCCTTCCCTCCTTTCTCTTAGGGCCTCTAGTACCCCCTAGAAGACTTCTTGGGGCGCGGTACCTACCATCTTTTTGGGAACATGTGGTTTGATGCCTAAACAATGATTGTAAAGTCTGGTTCACGATATATGATTTTTTTAACACATTCTAATGAATAAGAAGATTGTATATTTCATCGGTAAATGTTTTCGAAAATACAATAGCATTTTTATACAATCTTCCTTTTATTTTATTATGACTTTAATTTATTATTAGATTAAAACCAATATTTTTAGCTTTTCCACTTTTTTATTTGACCAGCGACCGGGTTTCGTCGTTACCGACATCATCAGACTGGTCGATGTCGGTAACGTCGATGTCGGACAGTCTGATGATGTCGGTAACGACGAAACCCGGTCGCTGGTCAAATAAAAAAGTGGAAAAGCTAAAAATATTGGTTTTAATCTAATAATAAATTAAAAATGCAATTCCATCACGAAGTGTCAGTGGATAATATAAATCTGTTATTATGACTTTTTCCCAAGCGCTAGTTCTTATGTTAAACTATTGCCCTTTGGGTTAAGTAATCTAAAATGATGATCTTGGAGATTACCATATTTATTTCAAGACCTTTATTTATCGTCTAGTGACTTCCTTATCATCTGCATATCCGTATATGTACGCAGTGCAGGTATACGGCCAGAAGGATAGATGACCTCTTTCGAGGAACCGTACGACTAAATTCTTATCTGGTTGTTACCTCCATACAAATCCAGATAAAGCTTTTATCTTTTCTGATAAGGCGACTTTACATAATGATGCCCCGCGCTACCAGACTTGTTCCCTTGACTTGTGACCAGTCCGCGCCTCCGCAATGCCATCACCATCGTTCATGGGTCCGATGACAGGTCGTTTCTGCGTCACCATCACGGACACCAACCCCTCCCTGTACCATAGCACTCACTGCCTCGTGGAGACACTAAATATCATATAAATTTAAATGTAAACCATTTTTTTATCTTCGCTGATAAGTCCCGATAAACTATTATTCTACGATTCTCAATCCACGCGGGGACAGTTTTAATTTCAGCGCGGCTTTGTCGAAACGGGTATTCGGTTATTAGATTGCCTATATCAGTTAGTCGATATCCTCCTGCACATGGCTTTCCGTGCATCCATCAGCCGACAAGTGCCGAGTCGGAAATGTGTAAAGTGAGTGAGGTGTAAATGTAGGTTAAGGGAATCAGCGCCCGTTCGCGTTATGCCCTTCCCCAATTGCTTTCGGTTCAAATCTACCGTAGGTACCTAGTTGTCTACTTACTTCTTTTCTTTTCATTCCTTCGGGTCATAGTCAGGTTCCCCGTGTGTCCCCTCTCTCTTCCCGCTTCTCTCTCGCTCGGACACGAGCTCACATGTAAAAACGCTATTTCCTTAGCGTCGAGACACGTATTGTTGTTTCGAGCAATAATGGTGAAATAGGGAAATTCTCGGAATGCTCCAACCACTCCTTATCTCGCACGCTTGATCAAACAATTTTCAGATAATTACATTTTATATTCGTCTGTATCGGATCGCTGTTTGCCGAGTTTATCAACAATATTTGATTTATGAAATTTATGCGTCGTGCTCTCGTTCCTGACGTATCACTCGAGACAATCTTACTCGTAATTGTTCTTCCTATCACTAAAATAACTGTGTACTCCTTTCGGGCTCTCGATTATTTTTAAAACTGCAATAAATCTAGAAATCGAAACATTTAATGGTTTAGAGATATCTCCGTAGCCCAGGCGATGGACGATAGACGGGGTAAACCGCACCACCTTAACGACCACATTACCCCCTTTCCGATTTAATAAGCGAAATATAGATACCGCCCTCTTATCTCCCGCACTGTTAATCTAATCGATTAGTTATCAGAAATACTTGCGCATACCAGTGACTCAGTTTTTGTCATTTTTTTACCATTGACACTCGCATTTGCAACGCGAAAAATCGAAATCTCGGTGCTTTTTGAATTATTTACATTTTCGTGTCTATTGTGCGGTTTATTTTCTTTATTTGTTTTTTTTTTTAATCCTTAAATGTCTCTGTCCACTATGAGAAGGTGTCCTAAAGCGTGAGCTCCATACACCTTCCTATGATATCGAGTATTCAGCAACATATAAGCCGACTCGAATATCTAATATGAATTTGTTATTTTATGACCGCCTGTAAAAACCTTACAATACCTCCGATACGGTCACCTTTCTGCGGCTGATTATATTTCCTACGACCTTTTCCATTCTCCACGTATATAGTGTAGTTTGTTTTCGCGTAGTTGAACTATAGGCCGTATTTCTGGGATTCGTTTCGAGAAATATATCTGTATTTCGGCGCAAGTCGACACCTGTGCGGGTAGGAAGTAAGTCGGCGGGCCGGTAGTGACGTATGGTGATCGCGAGGTGAAGTTGTCTCCGAGTGGGATGTAGTGTTGCGCGGAGTGGAGAGCTGCAGAACGAGCAGGAAGCCGCCTCGCGATGTGCCAGCGGCCCAGGTCCGTGTGGACGGACGTGTGTGACGCGATGGTGATGTTCTCCTACCCCGCGCTCACCGTGGAAATGCTCATGTTACCTCCCTCCGTTTCGGATCTCTGTTAGTCTTTTATTTTCTATACATGTTTATAAAATCAATTTCACAATCAAAACTTTACAGAGGTAATAAATAGCTTTCGAAAATAATAAGACAAAAAAATGAACTATCTGACAAATCTCGATTGATACAAGATATTGAATCCATTCTATCTACTGTATCGTATCTATTGTATTGTTTCTAGCTATCAATCTCATTCATTTATTATTTACTAGACACATTCGCTATCGTTTTTAAGATATATAAACTGAATATGCTCCAAGTCTTTGTACACAACAGACAGGAAGAATTTTCATAGACAACTATTTAAAAAATATATATTTTTACTCTTTACGAGTGATTTATTGACTATTTAGATATTTAAAAAAAATATTTTAAAGTTTTTTAAAAGAATTTTTATATGTAAGAGAATTATGTATATAATTTATTTTTAAATATTTTCTTCTTTTTGTTTTATTCATCATGTTATATCGTAAATTGATGTACTTAAATGTTAGAAAATTAATTGCAAAAAAATAGATTTTTTAAATAAATAGTCGAATCCGCGATAAAAAATCCGAAAATTGCTTTATTTCGTAGCCTTGGTTTTGTGAGAAGAGCAGCTTAAATTTTTTATGAAAATAAATCTAGCTAGATTTATGGTACATGTTGAAAACCTTTTTTTGTTGAAATATTTTTATTATATTCGTATTATAAAAAGTAAAACTTGTCTGAAAGTTAAAGCGCGATTTTTAGTTTTCGAAGAATATAAAATTTAATTACGTCTCAGAAAAAGTGTAAAAAAAAGATATATGATGGGAAAAAATAAAGGAAAGCGCTGGAAAATGGTTGACTTCGAAAAAATAGTCGGTGAGAGGGAAAATCGACGTATCTCGTGAAAAAAAGATATTTTAAACTTGTTGATGAATAAACGCAAAATAGCGCTTCCATATTTTTAAAATAACTTTTCAACAGTGAATATAGGAATCCGAACTGAGAAGCATAGTAAGCTTCTCTAAAGAAACTATTCATAAATTCAATGATAGCATTTTTTCTTAAATCCATAAAAAAATTCAAGAAATGCGCACATCGTCCTGAAAAGTTTATTTCAACATTTTATCTTGAAAAATGGAGAAGAAACTGGATAATTTTTTGAACACAAATCTATTGATAAAAACTTTAAATGATCGCGGCTCCATATATATGTAATAAAATACCTATACATTTTATTAAGTACTTACATATAGTACCTACATAAAACAGTTCTACCACCAGATGTCGCATGCGTCGCACTGAATAAAACAAAAGTCATCAGATAGAAAAAATATAATATTCTGAACTTTCAGAATTAGATAGATAGATAGAAAAATATTATAAAGATAAATTAAGAATAAACTTTAATTACAAAGCAACACATTATTAATTTTATTATATACACCCACTTTACATATTATTTACACCCAATTAACGAAGGAAAATATTACCACGTTATATATATATATATATATATATATATATATATATATATATATATATATATATATTATAAATATTTTTTATTTTAGTGTTAAGTAGAAAACCTTACAAGAAATAATGACTTGACATTCTACACATTTTTATAAATATTTTAATATAAATATATTTTGCTTTAATGATGAAATTTCAAAAACGCTTATTTGAACAGTTATAATATATTTTATGCATTATATAAAAATAAAACTTACATATTATTTCTCGAAATAATATATCAATATGATCCACAAAGTTAATGCTTTCAATATTCAAAACATAAAACTTACAGTTTGCGTGTACCATGCAGTCTATATATTTTAAATGTCTATGACATAGTATTTTTTGACATCTCATCAAAGATGAAGAAGAATATGGAAGTCTGGGCATTTACGGGGCTGACGACCGTCATCGGCTGGTTTAAGTGATCACTTTACACACGTGTAACATTCACCAATTCTACCCATTATTGACAACCACACTACTCAAATTCTTGGATGTTCTATATATATGAACCAATTTAGAAACCTTGTTCTTGAATCACTAGAACTTCACTAGAGACATCTATTGGTGAGATGTAAAGAAGCTTTTTATTAAGCAGAAACTCTTATATTAGTATGTGAGGTCCAAATCCTGGATTGTAATCACACACATGAGAAACGCCAGAAAATACCATTTTCATTTCTATGACATAGATTTAAAAAATTTAAGAGATTTAAAAACATCATGATAATTAATTTTTCGTAGAAATTCTTTTAGTATCCATTTAATTCTGCGTCATAATATACAATCTCTCGTGAATACGTTTATTTTCCATACCCAAGAGAACAAATTAAAATGGATTACAAATATCGGTATCATTTATTGATGAATCATCTTGTTCCTATTCCTTTCGAATTTACGCGTTAAACTAATCTAAACAATGATTGCAACATGGTCGTTAATGTAACTATCGGCTTATCTTATCTCTTAATTGTGACATGATATGGGTTAACGCGGGTTCTTGTACATATTTCGTTTATACTTTCTTTGTGTCTCGTTTAAACTCTGAACATTTTTAATAACATTGTTAAATCGAGCGGTATCATTTACTAAATTTCCTAAACTTCTATATTTTCATAATGCAGCTCGTACATACATAAATCGTTCGGTCACATCGAATGAAAATATGTCTGCCATTATTTGTATCGCAAAAATCGTATATCTAGTGTGTTTAAATGTTTGCAAATGAAAGTTTAATTAGAATATCTCAATAGACGATGCAGTTATTGAGGTGGGATATGGAAGTCTGTATACTTACAGGGCTGTTATTGGTTGGTTTAAGTGATTATTTTATACACTATCTAACCTTTGCCATTTAACCGTGATTAACAGCTGCCTTACTTTCATTTTGAAAGTTGTATATATGTATGTATATTTCAAGTTACAACGTTTTCATTTCCAATGCTAATTTTAATCCAACCATCTATGGTTGAATAATTTAAGTTAAATAGTTACAGCAGAAATTTTTATTTCATGCGTATGATATTTTTCCGGATATTTCATATACTATAAAAACACCTAAAATATCAAATACGTGTTCTTGTTTTTTGGGCCAGTTATAAGCAGATTAGCATGATAATCATGAAATAAAAAATTTTTAAGACCAAATATAAATGTTTGGGGCGCAAGTGTGTAATTGCTGAAAGTTATGGAGATTATAATGACTTATGGCCCGAGGTTTTTATTTTGTTTTATATATTTGGTCGTTTAAAGAATTTCTTCTAAGACAGTCATAATAAACGGCAAATATAATTTTCCCATTTTTAGTTCAGTATAAAATTTCTTTATTAAAGCTATTTTACAAGGTTCTTTTTATGACTTATTTAAATCCAAAAAGTTGTATTTGTTTTATTTGTATTTATGAAGGTTTTCTTGTTTAAATCGCAAGACTTTTTTTTTTTAAATGTATAAACAATTTACATTTTTTTGCAATTTTATATGGTATGTGATACTATTATTATGCATAGCAGCGCGTATTATTTAATTTATTCACTCTCCCGTTTATATATCATTATATTTTGCTAAATAAAACTTAATTTGACCTTTTCATCATATCTGTAAAATGTTACTTTCAAGCTGTCTTTATTTGAAACAACTATAATATAAAGCAAAGGTTTGTTAATTATTTTGCTCGAAGGTTAGTTTTAATTTTAATTTTAAATAACTATAGAGTATAATTAATTTATGCCTAACCACACTGTTTCGAACATAAATGGCACACCTACCACCAACATTATTACACATTATTTTCAGTAATTATTACGAACACGCAGTCTAGTCATATTGATGTTAATCAGTTTGAATGCTATTTTGTGCTGTGAAATTTTAACCATCCAATATATTATACACTAACCTTTCTCGCGGCCGTCATTTACCCTGATTCCTGAATCATCACACTTTGGCGCCTTCGTGTCGAGTCAAAACTGAGCATTTGGACGTAGATTACATTATATCGCCTACTAGTAGCGATCTTCCGCCAGGATTAATTAATCGAGCCCCCCGCTTCCCGAGTACATTAACGTATTTCTTGTAATTATTTTTTCTTTAAACCTTCCCCCGACTGGCGCCCCCCGACTAGCGCCCCCCTCGCTAAGTGAGTTGATCTTCTCCCCCCGACCGGGGGTCGCTGGAGTGTACTGACTTGGTGAATCCACCGGCCCGTGCGGCGCCACCACATCTCGTCTCCTATTTAATGATCATATATCGCATCACCACTTGTACGACTCGACACCGTATATCTTCCCACACATTACGTATTAAAAAAAATCGTAAAAATACGATGATAATATTTTACCGTAGAAAAGGTTCCTGACCATCGCTACCTTATATCACTCGACCCGGAGCCGGTGACGGGTTCTGGGAAAAAGTTGGGTGAAATTTGCATAATATCTAAATGTGTATTACATTGTTCATATAATGTGGTCGTGACGGGGTGCATGCCCTGCGGATATAAATCTAGCCGAGTAAGTTATGGAAGCGGAACATGCTAAAGGAATAGTTGAAAATACTAACCTTAGAACTTTACGTACATCGGGACTTACCGGCCGATCGTTTCCTCCTTGCACACAATACGCGACCTCTTTCCATCCTCTACCTCCCCGTTTGTTCGGAAACAATCTAAAGTTACACGACGTGTTACACTATAACCTGCTCGCATCTGACAACACGGAACTAATATCTATCTATAATTTATATTTTTCCACACGCTCGGGCGCTTTGATCCTCGGTTAAACGTTATTAGTTATTTCTTTGGTAGGAAATAACTAATAACGAACGTAAAGCTTTCGTAATTATGTTTTTCACAAATCCGGGCGAAGTTTTCCTAATAATTCGCCTCGGAAAGCCGAGCCTAGGACGTCGCGTGCCAGGGACTAATATCGGCGGATAGGTTACAGGTATAACGAACACCGAACCTTCGGAATTAATACGAGGAACGATGCATTTCGTATCGCCATTCGGTTAGCTCAAAGGGTGGAACTGCTGTGTCAGGACCTACAACCTGTTTCCCCCTTCACATTCTCCCATTACATCGCCAAAGTAATAGCCTGGCTATTAAACATGACCATTATTCCTCTGTTCCTATAGTCGTCCGGAAGTTGGTATCGAAAACAATATGTGACACATAATTAATGCAATTTTTTTTGGAAATAATACTAATTATAATAAATCTGGGCCGTATATAGCGCCGTTTTTGTGACAATCGACCTCAAGGGCGTTCTACAATTTACAGTAATTACTATGGATAAGAGATCCGGAATTTAGATCGAAATTTGACAGAATTTTGGATACATTACATATGGTACATTAATATTATGTTATAATGCCATTAGCTGGTAGTATAATTATGCTTCTATCGGAAAAATCATTGGAATGATATTGTGAATCCAACATTTTAGTTGGGTGATGAATGGCACTCGGACCGGGTAACTCTCATACTCCCCTCGCCATAAGTTGATAGTTTATTAGATATTTTAACGAAAGTAATTTTCTTCCCAATTTCCCTCCAGTCATGGTGAATTTCATAGTGAATTGATTTATTTCATTCTTTCCTATTTCCTCTTTTTATTTTGGACTTATGTCATTATTATTATTTACCAAACATCCGAAAATATTTTGTGATGTCCTCGAAACTCCATTTCTTGTCGAATTTACAATTCTTAGACGGAATGCTGTTTCTCGCTACTGTTCGCGATTCGACGTAAACAAGCATTGATTCCTTGGTTCGGTTTCCGTTTTTTAACGATTCGGCCCAAATAAGCGGGTGCCCGATTAACCGGCAGACCACTTAAAATGAAGCTGAAATAAATTCCTCCAGAGATAATCTCGCCTCTGAGAAGGCGAAATTGAGAACTTCTTGTTCTCGTCATGCGTGTAATTACAATTCGTTGTCCTTTGAATGCATTCCATTTACAGAAAAGACGCTATATAACGGAGGAAATGGATCGTAATTTATTAGTTGTCCCGATTCTAATTTTGTCCAATGCGAGAAACTTTTCATTTCTTGTACCCCCACTCCCCACTCCCCACCACCACCACCACCCTCCCTCGTGGGATGCCAGAGTGGGCTTTTGTCCTAATTTGAATTCTCCCATTTTTATTGACCGACTTGGTAGTCTGCTGGTAAAACTTCACGTTAACTTAAAAAAAAACATTCACGATTTTCACGTCATCTTTAAATCGAGATTTCATACTGCTTGAATAATGATCAACACGCTCACATCTACAGAAAAAAATCTAATTGAAACATGAAATAGTTCTGAAATGTATTGGTATCTCAACACAAATGTTGACATTGATTAAGATCGGGGTTTCTGCAGGGCTTGAGACATGTCATTGGCTTGTTTAAACCGCTGTATCTATATAGAGATATTGTTAAATAACTTCTATAAATAATAGCTAAGTGGAAAGTCATGTATAAAATATATGGTAGTTACATAAATAAAATAAATTGTGGTTATATACTATCAGGGAATTTGTCGCAATAGATTTAAAGAAATAGAGGTATTTATTATACCAACTGAATTTTGAATTAAAAAAATAATAAATAGTAAAACTGGAATCAAAAATGGATAGATTTTGCCACAAAGTGACTGCCGAATCAATCAATGAAGGAAAAAAAGATTTATCTTCATAATGTCGTATGTGTGTATGATCCTGTACCCCACTGTCGGATGTTCCTGCCTACAGACCAGACGTCCCGTGGGAAGGCCCTAAACGGAAATCAATAATACTAAGATGTAGGCTATCCTCCGTAATCGTCGTTATATTTATTGCTAATCAAATCAGCTCCGATTAATTGAACAAATTGACCCAGTTATCATCCCCTACGCCTATTCTCGTACCGACCGTACCTACCTACATACACAGGCATATTGTATGAAAGGACGTCTGTAATATTTGTAATTGGTAAAATGTAATCGAACGCCTTTCTTTCCGGTGTTTGAAATAAACAACCCTTTTTTTCGCTTAATTGTATTATTGATTTATTAAATCTTGTTGATTGAATCTGCGCAGGTTTTATGAGATAAAGGATGCTCCATCCTTATTTACGCTAGAAGCTACATTTTGATGTTAAGTTCTTTTTCTTCTTCTTCTTTTTCTAGTTACTAAGGATCTGTTTGTGCCTACGTTTGTAGCTCTTGGGATGTTGACTCCCAGCTGTCTTTCCACCTTTTTGGAGGTCTGCCTGGGGGTTTGCGTCCTTCAAGCATTCCTTGAAGGGCGATACGTGGATCTTAAGTTGTCTCCTAATACTATTCTTATGAAAAATAATTTTTAATGCAATAGATCTGTGTGACAGTAATTAACTTTGAAAATTGTGATTTTACCGAGTGAGGGTGTTAGGAAAGAGGGAGGGGGTTTATTCCATAAGAATTCAATGAATAATATAATTTTTATTGAATTGGTATAACTTTGTGGGTATTCCATAATGTCATAAAATAAATGAGTTCAGTAGTTGGATTTATTCTGATGATAATAATATCCATATCGGGCTGACGCAAGTATAGTATAATTCTGCAATTTGTATTTCTCCCCAGCGCTGCTCGATTGAACGAAACGCAAACACAGATCGTGCACATTTGGCTTGATTAGTTGGCGTTGCGTTATGTTGTGTATTTTCTCGCTTCATTAATCATACGTTTTAATCCGACTTGACTAATGCTCCTGTTTTTGTTCCAGTTTTCCCAAATGTTCCCGCGGCGCCCGGGATGCCCTGCATGGGAGAGGACCGTGAGTATTGACATTTTTTTCTTCACTTTTTTGAGACATTAACAGGATATTTGCATAATTAACAAAACTTACCGCCTTTAATTTTTTATATACATAAATAAGTTTTTTAATATAGGTAGGTATATCATTTGTCAAACAAACAAAAAAGTCGACGTGGACTCGGACACTGATAAAATACTTCAATGAGATTACGCCTTTTTAAGATGGGTGTTGAATTCATTATTTCCCTCGCTTACAATGTACAAAGTTTGAAAAAAACTAACTAACCATCACGCCGCTTCCCCGCAGGGGTAGGCAGAATGAATAGAACGCTACACCACTCTGTCTTTGCAAACATTCTTCGCCTCTTCCACGTTCATGCATCTCCGATGGCACGATCAGGTATGCCAAATATTTGAAAGTGGTCAAGTTAGGAGTCGTAACAATCGGCGAATATGTACAAAGTTTATATATCATCAAGTGGATTTTCGTTTCTTCTAACTTAAAAAAATAGGTGTTTTATTTTAATCTGTGTTGGGAACAAAAGGATAATCTAGTGTGGGCCAATCATGAACTTCTCAGCATTTGCTCATTGCTGGGAGAAAACGAATGAGATTACGACTGGAAGTAAACTAATATTTACTTTTTTTGACATGGAAGTCTGGGTATTTACAGGGCTTCTATCATAAGCTGGTTTATTTTAGGCATAACCAGCCTACGACAAGTCAAAAACCCTTTAAATACCCAGACTTCCATATTCTTCTTCATTTATGTTAAGATGTCAAAATCTTCTTTTAAATTCTACTCTTTTTTCATTCATAATAAATAATACTAATGCTTTAATCATAATGAGTATTCAATTGATTATAGCCCTTACAACTTTGAGTACGTAATTATTTTTGTCCTCGTAGAATATTGTTCACACTGGAGTTAAATATCTCCACATACATATGTATGTACTTGTAATGACATACCATAGTAAACCATGACATTCCAAACTACATAACTGCCATTGTACAAAGTACACGCTGGTCTATAGCTACATGAACTCTGTATCGTGAACACAATATATTTTTTGGTCTCGTAACTACGAATAAAAAACGGTTTTTTCGGTTCTGTATAAATATGAAAAAACGATCAAATTCAAACACAATTTTGTTACATAAAATTTGGAGTCGGACAAATCTAAATGAAGTCGGCCTAACGATGAACGAATCTCCATATTATGACGAGGAACGGAGCAAATTAAGTAACCTCTGTATATTCCGTATTATGCCTGCGCGAGTACGTATCGCATATACCGGTAAAGGGAGGGTTCGGATTCCCGTGACGTCACGAGTGAGGCTTATGACGTCACTCGGCGGCGGGACACGCCCCCCAATCTTGGACCCGCGTTATCGTGAAAAATATGACTTTATATGCCGACTTAATTTTAGAGTAAACATTTTTTAAGTCTACCCTCGACTCGGCTCTATATTATCCCGTCCTTATCAGTATATGGTGCTGAACTTATTACATACATAATATATTATTATTCGTGAATTTACCATAATTTGTTGTATTTCCCTTCGTGATTGTGCCGTTACCGAGAAGGAATTTTGGCTTATGGTTGATATACATACATACACACTAACACATACACATACGTTTCGTAATTACCTCCACTGTTTTCTTATTCATACATTGCGAGTTAAGTCACTGTACGTAGTAATAATATATTACGTAAATAATACAACGTTGTTTAAGATGATCCCTTGTTGAAACGCCAAACCCTCGAGTGTTCCGATGAAATTATTATTTCGTAATAGGCGCAAAGATGTAACTTACGGGGGAATTGTGTGATTCTACCTCTCATATTTACATTGCACAAAATAATCAAATTTATGGAATAGGATAGGAGGAATATATTAATATTTAGGTACCGTGGAAGACCTAATATTATTCAGTTAAATCCCTGATTTAGCACTGAGTCTTCATTTTCTCAGATTTTTTAAAAATATTTTTTAAGATTCAAATTTTTTAAAGAGAAAAATAGTTGTATTTTTAAAATGAAATTGTTAGTATCGCGATATTGCAAGGTAAATTCAATCATCTGTGAAGGGAATGGGACCTTGAAAGGTGTGTTCTGAATTATAACTTTGGAACGTGGTGATCGTTTTTATGATTAATGCGGTTATTTTTTAAACTTGTCCATATAACGTTAAAAAAACTGCAAATATGCGTGCTATTTTTATAATTTCGTTTTTATTTTAATTTTATTTGAAACTCATTTCAATATCGTATTATATTTCGTGAAAAGTCTTCAGCTGCAAAATGTGGATTTTGAAATGTACGACGTTATATATTTCCATATATCTTCTGCTCCAGTGCTTCCGTATCGACGATGACGCGTAACTTTTTGAATGAAAAATTTCAGAGATTATCCATTCACCTTTTTTTCTTCGGATTTTAGTACTTACTTCATATAGTATATCGATGAAAATATATTATACACTCGGTTTAAAAGGAACTACACCACTCCAACCCCAGGTTCTATATTTTTTTTAAAACTAATTTTTATTATATTACTTCGAGAAATAAAAAGACTTTGTGTTTTGATCCACTCACATTTTTATTAACTAGCTAGTTTCGGCAACAACCTGTTGCCCTCTTTAGAGTTTGATTTATGACTAATTACTATTAAACCCTGAAGAGGACAACAGGTTGTTGCCGAAACTAGTTGGTTAATAAAAATGTGAGTGGATCAAAACACAAAGTCTTTTTATTTCTCTAAATAATATATCAATATGATCCACAAAGTTAATGCTTTCAATATTCAAAACATAATTTTTATTATATTGATGAAGTGATGAAGAATACAACATTGTATTGATTTAATCATTCGAACTTCAACTCGCTATAATTTATGTATTATTTTCAAATCTTCTTTTGGCACCTACAGAAAATAGTGTTAATAACACTATTTTCCCATTAATTTCAAAGAGCTGTGTAAGGTATAAATAAACCTTAACCAATATTTTTAGTCAGTTGGTTGCAAATTCGTTAGTTGAAAGCTCTCCCAACCGCATCCCAGGATCTGATACAGAAGCATCTTGACTTCCCGACAGAGCTCTATTGCAAAGCAATTTTATTTTATGAACTAGGTTGCGAAAATTATTATAAAATGTGGAACAAAATTTTATCCCGATTTAACAGTGAATTTACATTTTAATAGCTTTCAATCTCCCTGTCACTGCCAATCTAAATAAATACAAATTTGGAAAACCACCACCAAATTTCTATAAGTGCTCCGGTGTAGGCAGTGAAAGGGATTATATAGTAGTTAGTTAGTTCAGTTAGTCCATGAATTTTTTGGTCTTCCTCTAGATGCCTTTCGAGGAAGACCCATGGCAATCATCTGGTTTACAATATGTTCAGGTTCTCCGCGTCCTATGTGCTCATACCATCTCAACGCCCTTGTATCTTACAACTGATGTCAGTTACAGCCAGGCTTCTACGAATGCGTGAACTGATTATTTTGTCTCCAAGGGACACTACAGCTGACCATTTAAAGCTATCTACACTATGTAGTTAAAATGTTAATTTCCGTTTGGAATCCCAGCCCTGGCGCCACGAGGGTAGCATTCAAATTCGGGTATTTTTTGTTGCTTTGGACGTGCCGGCATTACGAAGTATTTTTAAATATTCCGTGCACATATTCGTGAAACGCGAACTGTAAACAAGTCGTTCTTCTTACTCGAAGTCGCTGTCCATACTTGTATCCGGATCAGGCTCACTTTCTCCAGGATTCCCTGACGGAATCATTTATATCGCGGCCGGAGCGTATTCCCGAAATAGAATTGCCACCCCGAGGTACCCGAGTACGTCGAGGGCCTCGCGACCATTAATGTTGGAACTGGGGCGCTCTTATTTATTTAAGATGAGAGAATTTTGCACAGACATACACATCCTTACATATCCTCATACCTTCACAACGAAATACAGAAAGTGTTTTTTGAACATTTCAATATTGTTATTTGAGGTATTTGGTTTATCATGAGCGATAAAAAAAAACCCAGTTATGTCATTTTTTAAATTACTGTAAATCCCCTTAGAATACAATTTTGTATGGTTCTAGATGACTTTGGAAATAGATTAGTAGACTGAATGCAGCCAAAAAGCGATCTCTCATACGAATGCGCGGCAAAACGATGTATGATAGATGAAGGGGACGGTAAATTAAGGAAAAAATGTAAGGCTGAGATACGTTGCCAATAAAATTCAGAAAGGTGTGTTGAGATGATTTGGACACGCGGATGGAATGAGTGAATAAAGAACAGCAAAACAAATTTATGCGGTGAATGTAGTGGACATCGTTGTGATGTCAAAAAATAATATGAATAATAACTCCTATAATAATTTTGGAGATAATCCAGATTTGTGAATAAGTCCAAATTGGACACACTCAAAATGTTGTTGGGGCGAAGATTGTTTGCAAATATAGTGGTGTGGCGTTCTATGTTCTGCCTACCCTCCGGGGAAGCGGCGTGATGGTTAGTTAGTTAGTTTAGTGAGATTAATTATTAAGGCTTTACATTTTAATTAAAACAAGTCTTTATATATTTCTAATTTGTTACGTTATTGGCGGTGTGCATATTGCCAATATGACTGAAAATTTATATATATTTATTGTAACTGCAGACAGTTGGTAGAATTCCATATTGAATTGTTGGGTAATATATCCAAAATTAAACAAGGATTTGAATTCTACATTTATTTATGTATACATTAATACGTGACGCGTTTCGTCTTATTAACGAGTGTTTGATAATGTCTTAAGAAGACGAAACGCGTCACGTATTAACATATACATAAATATTTGTAGAATTCAAATCCAATAAACGTTGTTTAATTTTGGATATATTACCCAACAGTTGAAAATTTAAACATTTAACCCTAAAATTATGTTCATACATACATTGTATATACATTTTATCCTTAAAAGTTCTATTCGTAAGTGGATAATGAAAGTGGGCTGATCTGAAACAGATCGCACCATTCAGCCATGTCGTATTTGATTGCATAAACAAATTTTTCACGTAATAATTCTGTGGAAAATTCAATGAGGGCACATTATTGTCATTTGTTATTTATATTGATGTATATTATGAAAGAAATAAAATGAAATAAAATAATAAAGAACTTGTATAACTTGTATGTAATTAACGCTTAATTCCCTCTTCACTGAAGTGAAGTGAGCATATTATACGATGTTGAAAAGCGAAACTGCGGACTCTACAGACTCGCGAGTTGGCAGAGATGTGGTGATGTTGGTTCTGTAGTAACAGGAAGCGTTGGTTTCCAGGGAGCATCTACCGGAGAGGAGCGAGAAGATGGAGGAAGCTGTACAGGGTCAACGGCCACATCTTCCAAGCGAAGCGCTTTAATAGGGTTAGTACCTTTTCATTCCATTACAGTCACTTTATGGTATTATATATTATCTATTTTTAATTAAAATTTTCTATTTCTCCCTTCTTCCAACTCTTATCCGCACCCCATTGGTGCATAGGGCACTGCATCATATAAACGCGGGGTTATTTTGATCGGTTAACACATGAAGGAAAGGTGATCAGCCCTCCGTTACAGGCACCAGTCCAGGGATAATATTGAATAAATATAAGAGTTAAAAAAAATCACTTAATTTTATTTGACGATCTCCTGGGAATCGAACCCGGGACCTCCAGAACGGTAGCCGAGCGTGCTGACTCCGTGCATGAAGGCATATCGAGGTATGAAGTTATTTTTCACCGCAATGTTTTTTCAAATTAACCCTGGACCGGTACCTGAAGCGCAAGGCTGATGCAACCTTTCCTTCACGTATTCAACAATCAAGATAACACTGCTCATATACGATGCAAACCTTCTTTACGTCCCCTCTACTCTATACTCACGACAAGTTTGTCGAAACTGGTTGGAAAAATAAGCATTTGAAAAATTAAACCAATCTATTGTTTGCTCGAAACTTGTAATCTAGTGAAAGTGATAACTGCCATTTTCATATCTTGTATCCTATTGTGTTGAACGGGTGCAAACAAATTTCTCCGCCCTTATGGGATAATTTGCTATCTCGGAATATGCAAATAAATATTAAGACGCATCATAATATTTTGTCATTCTGCAATCTGTAGGCGATTGGTTAATACGTGTCTCGTAATATGTATATCAATATTTTGTTTCGATTGATTTTTGTAGCCATCCCTGAAATGAAATTCGATTATTTGAATACGTTTATCGATTATGCAGAATACTTTTTATCCGTAAGTTTAAATGTACGAGTACCTACTATTGGTAATTTAGTTGCGCCGGTGGTTTTGTGATAATAATTGAAGTAATATTTGTTGTAGCGCGCGTTCTGCGCCTTCTGCCAGGACCGGATATGGGGCCTCGGGCGGCAGGGCTTCAAGTGCATCCAGTGCAAGCTGCTGGTGCACAAGAAGTGCCACAAGCTGGTGCAGAAGCCGTGCTCCAGCGAGCACGTGGAGCCCATCGTGAAGGAGGAGGCCAACGGCGCGCCGCACACGCCGGCGGAGCGCGAGCGCCGGGAGTTCCCCGAGCCGCCGCCTGACCTGGCGGGGCCCGCCGTGCCCGTGGAAGAGGGCGCCAAGGGGGCCGAGGAGCTGCTGGAGCCCGGCACGCAGCGCCAGTACTCGCTCGGCGACTTCGAGCTCATCCGCGTCATCGGGCGCGGCTCCTACGCCAAGGTGCTCATGGTGGAGCTGCGCAAGACGCGGCGCATCTACGCCATGAAGGTCATCAAGAAGGCGCTGGTCACGGACGACGAGGACATCGACTGGGTGCAGACGGAGAAGCACGTGTTCGAGACGGCGTCCAACCACCCCTTCCTGGTGGGGCTGCACTCGTGCTTCCAGACCCCCAGCCGGCTGTTCTTCGTGATCGAGTTCGTGCGCGGCGGCGACCTCATGTTCCACATGCAGCGCCAGCGCCGCCTGCCCGAGGAGCACGCGCGCTTCTACGCGGCCGAGATCAGTCTGGCGCTCAACTTCCTGCACGACAAGGGCATCATCTACCGCGACCTCAAGCTGGACAACGTGCTGCTGGACCACGAGGGCCACATCAAGCTCACGGACTACGGCATGTGCAAGGAGGGCATCCGGCCCGGCGACACCACGTCCACGTTCTGCGGCACGCCCAACTACATCGCGCCCGAGATCCTGCGCGGCGAGGAGTACGGCTTCAGCGTGGACTGGTGGGCGCTGGGCGTGCTGCTGTACGAGATGCTGGCCGGCCGCTCGCCCTTCGACATCGCGGGCGCGTCCGAGAACCCCGACCAGAACACCGAGGACTACCTCTTCCAGGTCATCCTCGAGAAGACCATCCGCATCCCGCGCTCGCTCAGCGTCAAGGCCGGCTCCGTGCTCAAGGGCTTCCTCAACAAGAACCCGCAGGAGCGCCTCGGCTGCCACCGCGAGAGCGCCTTCGTCGACATCGCCGAGCACGCCTTCTTCAAGTCCATCGACTGGGAAATGGTAAGCTCTTCTCGCCATTGTCAGCAAAATACGGACTTCGGAGGACATCAGCACTTATTATTTCCATTGCATCCATTACTTAGTGGCTTTTGAAAACCGGACTGGATTCCGTTTCCATTATGCAAATTTTGGAAGCAGGAAAATTTGCGACAATTCTGCCTCCTACAATCTCTAGCTGCCCAAAGTAGAAATATAAGCTATTTATAAGAATGTATGTGATACTTATTACATCCATACAATTTTCCATGATTATTTGAGTATTTTATAGTATCCGCACTATATTACGGGTAATAATGCTATATTGTTTCTTTAATGCGAAGCTAGATTTATGTTCAGTCGTAATAAGTTAAGTCCCCCCTTGGGCCGCTAGCTCGCCAGGCGGGCGACGCGGGTCCCCTTCGTGCCCCTCCCCTCCCCGCTGTCCCCGTGCAGCCTAGCTGGCGAGCCATCCGCGGCCCGGCCGCCCGCTGGCGAGCTACCCGAGTGCCGCCACCTGTGCCTGGTGCGATGCCTGGACAACTTCGACCGCCAGTTTACCAGCGAACCCCCCGTCCTAACTCCGGACGACGAGTGAGTCCCGCACTCGCAGCGCCGCATGGAACCGCTTCTCTTAAACTCCTAATTAGTCCACTATATGATAGAAAGAGGGATGTATGTCCTACAGAAGGGCTGTGCATTCCTCCGAGCATAGTTTACGGCGCTTCATCAACTTTTAATAACAAAAGAGTTTTTAATTTAGAAAATTTGTAACTTTTATTTTAGTTTATACAGTAAAGTCTCTAAAATCCGATTTACCACACAAGCCAGAGTTCAACTATGTACTAGATTTTGAATTAAATTAATGATCTGTCTTTGCTCGATTGTTATCTGGGAATTAATGTATTTGTTTGGTTTCCAACAACTAGATCATGACAGTGTTGTACTGTCAAGTACAACACTGTCACGATCTAGTCGGACTTGTGAAGTGTCGGATTTAAGAGATTTTACTTAATTTATTTCCGGTATTGTTGGTTCACCTATAATCAGGAATCTGATACATCGTACTGTATACTGCCGCTAGTAAGCTAGAGCCATGTCGGGGTAAGTTTGTCTACATCCCTAGAGAATCATCGCACAGTGGTAAATATCCCGATCCGCATGGAATAAAGTAGACGATTGCGGCTCTCGTTTGGTTTCTGCTTCTTTTCTTCTTTTTCATTAAAATTTTTTGTAGCTTGAGCAGAAACAAGTCCAGCCGCCGTTTAAGCCCCGTTTGGATTCAGATCGAGACCTCGCCAACTTCCCTCCCGAGTTTACGGACGAACCGGTCCACCTGACTCCCGACGACGAGTGAGTACTCTCCCTTGCGTAACTTGTGTCCTCCACCCTCCCGAGGAGCTGATAGACAACTAGACAGCTAGCTCAGCGTTCGACCGGTACCGCTGACTCTCTTCTTATTTCTCTTTATTTTTAGTACAGACCATTTTACTTTTTCTATTGTGTACTATGTCATCTTCCATATAGTAAACACTATGCAATTTCATATCTCTGCATGGCATTTACAATCACTATACTCTAGTCTTATTTTACCATTAAAATCATATTTTGATCATCATATAACCTATAACGTAATTACTTTCAAATATCAGCTTATTAAATTATTTTAGTTTTCTTTTGAAATTTTCAACATACTCTTGGCCGCCTTAACCTTAGTCAACTAGTTCACTGCCGGCAAAGCTCTTGCGCAATAATAAAAAATAGTTAAATTATAATATGCATTTCTTTTTGAGTGTGTCCAAATACTTGTTCACAAATCTGGATACAAAAAAATAATACATTTCTTTAAATCCCAAAAAATTCTTGCCTTTTAAAAACCAAAATAAATTATTTGTAAATTTTCATAAAAGTTAAAATGTAATGAATTTGTGTAATTCTGTACACGTTGCGGTAATTTTCGTGTCTGTACGTGTCATGTCAGGTCGCCCTGATGTCCACTATCACTTGAGAGTAGTTGTCCTTGTCTTGGGCAGCTCTAAATGTCCTGATCCCCGTCAAATTTCGTATATTCTGAAGCCAGGAGATCTGTCTTCTGCCCACACCTTGTTGACCCTCTATCAAAATAGAGGCAAACCTCTTATGATTGGTGCAATAGCTCGTACTTCTCTCAGCGCATGCCCCATCTGGGCACCTTCCGGACCTTGATATCAGTCAGTAACTGTCTCCCTGCTCTTGCTCTTTGGAGCACATTTTCGTTGCTGACCGATATGGTCCATGAAATGCGTAGCATTCTACGATGTAGTCACATTTGGAATGCCTTTGGTTGGTTCATAGTGTTGACTTTGAGGGTCGATAATTCAACTCCGTATAGAAGAACTGACCAGACATAACACCTAACCATTCTCTGCCGAAGCTTCAGATTGAGGCTGTCATTACAGAATATATTTCTCATCTTATTAAAAACTGTAGGAATTAATATATATCAATATAACTGAGGAGAATGTTTGTCGTTGCAGCCGCGTGATAGAGGAGATCGACCAGTCGGAGTTTGAGGGCTTCGAGTACGTGAACCCGCTGCTGATGTCTCTGGAGGACTGCGTGTGACGCCACGCCTGCCTGCTGCACCCGCACCCGTACCAGCACGCGTACGCGTACGGCGTGTACCACCCCGTGGGGCCGCCCTGCGACGGCTCCGAGCCCGACTACGACGACGTGCTGGAGGACGACTTCCAGCTGCAGCCGCGCCCGCCGCCCTCGCGCTCCCTGCTCCACCACATGTTCTGCCTGCCGCTCAACTAGACCGCCCTCCCTCCCCCTCCCGTCTACCAGTGTACATGGCAGAACCCGCACGCTCCCAATATTGCGGCTTATACATTATGTCCTTATAAATGATATACATTTATTATTCCAATACTACTTTGGGTAAATATATTACGTATGAATGTTATAAATATATAACCGTTGTATGTTACTACGCACTTTAGCGGCGAACAAAGTTCCCACTTTAAGAGGAGTATCAAATATCTCTATCTGATGTAGTGTTCTCGACAGCTTAGTAAATTTATTATTACTATATATAATTTGTTATAAAATTCTCGTGCCTAGTATAATTTTAATGTCACCCAAATACCTGAGAATCACATTCCATATTTGTGTCGATTTTGCCGTTTCTGATAAATGTTTAAAGATGCGTTCGGTCGAGTTATATACTTGTAGTATATTCTACACATAATACCGAGTTAACTTAAATACCGCACCGACAAAAATCAGAAATGTGGGCAGTGTGATTTGAATCTATCCAGTTGTTATGTTGGCTACGATACGATTATGTCTCGCGACTTTCCGAGATCCTTTAATAAGAAGTATGAAATGTTTTCCTTTAAGTCCTTCCATGATGAAGCAGTATTGAAATATTAGATTAAGTAATTTGGTGAACGGTTCGGGCATCCCTTGTGCTAAATATTCCCTCGCTATGATAACGTGTATATATTGTATTTGAGGGTTGTTATAAATTATATTTCATTTTTAACATATTTTATCCAAAGTTTTAACTAATGAGATGTTTTACTGTAAGACCTTCTTAGATTAAGGCGATAAGTCAAAATAATAAGCGGCGTTTTCCTTTCTAATAACCGTATTCTGACACGTAATTAGGGCGAGCTCCGCTCTCGCAATATTCTATCTGCCAACTTCCAAATATATATAATAATTTGTTGTACCCCGTATACTTTATACTTCTGGTCCCTTCAAACCAGAAAACGGCCTTTCATCAGAAAAATACTTCACTTAGTGTTAAAGTATATTGAAATGTAACTAATTACATAGTTTTATGAATCTGTTAGTAATAATTTAATGGAAATATTATTTAGATGTAATAACTTTGCGTTGCCTGTTAGAGTAACTATTTTACAATCCTATCCCGATACATTCCATCTGACTGCTGATGCCGGTCCAATGACAGGATGTAGTGACATGTAGTGGGTGTGGTGCTATATTCCAATATGGTTTATTATTTTAAGAGAAAAGTACAAGTTCAGTATGAACAAGTTTCCAGTCCACGTCGAGTATTCGGTGAACGAGACTGAATTTTATAAAATTCATAGACTTTCGCTTTTCTTTGAGCCAATTTCACTGAAATAATATTGGTCTATTATTTTGGTCCAGCGAGAGAACAAAACGGGACTCCCGGACTGACGGATCGGACTGGAGTGGACTCGAGTGTGCGTGACGTGTAGGCCGGCGCGACGACGCCGGATGTTTTGTATCAATATGAATAGAGAATATTAAATAATAATATACAATCCTCAAATGAATGTGATCAGTTTAGATTGTGATTAGAGAAGTGCGTTCGGGGTCAGATAGTCGATTACTTATTATACAAACTGTGTTGGTAATAATGATTATACATATATTTAAACATTTTCTCGTGTAGGAAGTTTTGTATTCCGATTATTATTTAAACTATAAATATTTTCATTTGATTAGGTAGGTCTTCGTGTATGTAAGTTCCACACAAAGTGGATTGATAGTGCTCTTTTATCACTTTTCCGAGGAACACTTAACTTGCGGAGGATCGTGTCTGTCTGTACGTAGCAATTAATAAAATGGAAGAATTCTACTTAAATAAATAATAACTTAACCGAGTTCTTCTTCGATATAACTTTACTTAATTAAGTTATTTCATAGATTTTACATTAATATTAAGTTTTTAAAATTTCTGTTTTAGTAGAATTACATTGTATTAATTTACCATCATAACGACAACTTAGATAATTCACTTTTTGTGTTGCATACTTCTATTGTTGTGTATTTAATAATTGCTTTCATAAATAAAATTTTACTTAATCAACTCATTATTTCATTAATTTCCCATTATCCACCCATTCTGCCATCCCGATGCATGACATTTTGACTGTATATTTTTCAACCATTCTTTAATATTTTATATTACCTTTGTGATATTGGATATTTACTAGAAAATTTGCGGGTATAAAAATTGGAAATAATTGGAACACAGGTTAGGAAGGAACGAATGGTAGTTTACGTTAGTTATTTATGAATTAGGAGCTAGCAATATACTCACTCGATTTACATATATAATGTATTGGGAGTTACAATGAAGTTCTGTGTTGTTAAATCTAACAAATCTGGAAATTTATTTTCAAGTCTTACAAAAACTAATGATCTACTGCATATTGACTGTCAAAGAGTTATTTTTTCAAAGGGTTTATTTACTCAGTTAAATATTTATGTTTTACATCTCCAAGGAATTATCAAGATAATGTAGAATAACATATCACTGCATTATAGAATTATTAATTTATATAAATGGAATTACGCTACAGGATTAAATCTACAACCTTATGATTGTAAGGATAGGGAAGGTAGATATGAACCCAGCAGAGACATGAATATGTTTTGACATACATATTTCATAAGCTACATTTGCAAATTTAAACTATACAATAGCCATTAAAACATTTTGTGCACATATTCTGACCGTGCAATTGTTCAGCAGCGATGCATTTTGATTTGCTCCATTAAAATCGTTCCCCCTCCGGGTGGATCACCGCGTTTACTCTACGCAGTGAATAAGTCTTTTTTTTCCTTAATTTTTTCTAAATTTAAATTACCAGCACTATGCGTATCCCAAAAAATATTCTTCAAGCAAAGTTTAAGTAAGAACTCGTTCCATTTTAGGTACTATATATGTACATACATAATGTTGAATGTATCATCACCATCACCAATCTGTGCCATTAAACAAGTTGCCTATTATTTATAAGGTCGTATCTATCATACATGAGAAAATGTAACTTTTTCTTCATTTGTTTAAATAAACTTTTTGATTTTATTACCAATAAAATAGCATAAGATAATTAAGGTGACATTATAACTGATTTTGTTGTCACGGGAAAGTTAAATGAACATTGATTCTAATAGAAACTGAGCAATATTTAGTTAATAATCGTTATTAGTAAAGAAATCTGCCAAATTACACTTTGTATTACAGTTTTCTGTAATCAAACTAGTTTTAAAAATGCCAGAAAATAATCAAATATTGGAATTAAGATTACAAAGATATGTTTTAAAATATTTAGCGGATGTATTTCCTCGCACCTCCATCATACAATAATATTGGATTTATAATTGTAACCACAAATGCTTCAATAAACAACTATTTGTTGTTAGAACTTATTTTATTTCATCATTCCCCTTAAGGTGGGGACTGACCGTCGTCACGTAATGTCGCTAGCACTCCGACTACGGATGACTATACGAACGCTCGCATCGTAACGTGTTACGTTACGACCAAATGGCTCCGGTCAGTCCCCACCATTATGATTATTCCTACTTATAGTTCTTAGGGTGGTAAAACATGGTGCTTCTTCTAACCCTTATCCGCACCCAATGGTGCGTAGGGCACTGCATCGTATTGACACAGTGTTATCTTGATTGTTATTTATTACATTGTAAAATCGCTAATATTTATTTTCAACCCCCCCTGAGAATCGAACCCGAGACCTGTAGCATGGTAGCTAGCTAACCATTATACCACAGAGACAAAGTAATAAAAGACGGTGAGCAGTTTCCATCATATGTTTATTTACTATCGAACATCCACCTAATTCTAGTTGGTTATATTTGTCTATATCACATTCCTATTCTACAGTGACCAATGGGAACGTTGGAGGAACACGTAATTAGTGTAGGGACATTCATAACAATATTTTAAAATAAAGACTTTCTCTACATAGGTACTTTTTAGAAAAATATATTCATCAATTTGTCTATGTATAATAATATAAAATATTATGTACAAATTTTGGCAATACTTTGGTACATTGTTAGTTATTTAGAATAAAAATAAAAGTTTCATTAAATTGACTCAAAATATGATAAATATATTTCAGTACGTATGTAGAAAAATACACATATATTCAGGACTTTTACATAAAATTAGAGGACTTTCTACAAGCAACAGTAACATGTCAGAACTTGATATTTACGAAGTATTCAATTATATCGCTAGTTTTCAAAATTTTGAACAATTTATAAAAAGCCTCATTTCACAAGATTTACACATTTAAATGTGTACTAAAGATTATTCTGGGAAATGGTCAAATACACGGTTAAACATCAGAATCAAAATAGAAAAAAATAATGCAGGGATACACTTGTCAAAAATTGGAAATTAATATCATGATTGAGGACGTGTCCGGAGTGACAAGTTTTTCAGTAGGCTTATTTTTCCATTTTATGAAAATTCTGAATTAAATATTTTCTTTGAACACACATCTCTCAAATATTATTTGGTATTTATTAAACCAACAACTTTATAGCTCTTTCCACTTTTATAACACACAAAAGTGGAAAAAGCTTTATAGTTATGTTTGATTATATAAAATGCCAAGGAATGTCAGTGTAAGCCTTACTTTATTTGATACATAGCCCAAAAGTGTCGTAATATACGCTAAAAACATGCCCTTCCGGCGTCATGATGTGGGCAAGTTTTATTTCAGAAGACATAAGTTTTTACGCACATCCTCAATTTCAGAATTTCAAGACAGCAACAATAAATAATTAAAACTAGTATCGGTATTGGGGTCAGTAGTCGCGTAATTAATGTTTGGATTTTTTGTTGGAGACGTGGTGGCCATTGGCCTGGGTCCTCTTGAGCTGCGGCAGCATGTTGTCCAGGCCCATGTGGGTCTCGGGCGCGAGGCCGAGGCAGGCGCGCAGCAGGTTGTGGAGAGCGGCGCGCTGCCGGAAGAGGGCGTTGATGACGGGCGCGCCGGGCGGCACCTGCGGCGCCTTGAGCAGGTACGCCAGGGGGGCCAGCACGGCGTGCAGGCGCTGGCCGGAGCAGCGCACGCGCAGGAACAGCTCGGCCAGCAGCGCCAGGTCCAGCAGGATGGGCGCGGCCAGCAGCGAGTCCTCGCACGTGTTGTGCACCACGATGGTGCTGTGCCCGCCCAGGAGGATCTCCGACGTGTACTCGTCCATCGCCCGCTTCGAGTCACCTTAAATCACACAGACCAGATATTTGACAACATAGCTCATGATAAAGCGATGTACCCTAAGCTGCTTCCTGATTACTGTATTTCAAATCACTTGGGAAATTTATATCACACAGTAATTTTTTTTTTCTTATGAACCTTCTTTTCTTATGATAACAGATAAGTAAGCAAGTTGCAAATCATTTACTAATAAAATTTTCTTTAAGAATTAAAGATGACATTTGATTTAATACATAACTACTCATAAACAATCATTGCTCAACATTTTGTCATGTATTGCTATTACTGATAATATTACTGTTGATGATTGACAATAAAAATTAAAAAAAAAAAAAGTCAACAGTGTGAACAAAAAAAAACTAATTTTAACTAAAGCCAAAAATCATTACATTACAAAAATCGTAACACTAAGGACAGAAAAGATATTTTTAGTTCAGTCGATTGATTCTTAAGGACGGGAAGGATATTTTTACCTCTTGCGCTGGCCTCATTTCAAAGTTTGAAGTATTTTTTTATGAATATTATGTACACACTTCTTTGTTAAGGTCTAAACTATATGCACACAATTATCAAATCCTGTCGCCAGCGGTCCGCAGGCGTAAAAAACACCTGTCCTTTGTGTGTTAGCACTTGGCCCAGACATATATTTACATATCTTTTTTAAGGAATAACCCGCAAAGCCTCTACTTTTAGAGGCTTGTCTGCAGGTAGGATAGTGAGAATAGGGAAGGTAAATGTGAAAAGTACATCACAAATACCCAGACCAATGGAAAATAAATCATTCATGAATTTATTTTGCACTTGGTGGGAATCAAACTCATGACGTCAGTTTTGCAGTCGAATGTGTCTACCCAACTACACCTGTCTTTAAGTCTCTTTCATCAAATTGATGTTTGAAAGG